>NC_056736.1:381685014-381896532 GCF_019279795.1 Protopterus annectens
AGGCTGAACTTCCCGGTTTGAGGGAATCCACCCTACAAGGTAGCAATCCTGGGTTTTGGCTTAACTGCCATTAATAATTTTTGTTTTAGCTTTTAAATTTTCCCTTTTGATAAGAAAAACCCAAAGTATATTCTCCAAAGGGAAGCAACTGAATTGGGATTTGCAGAGTCTATCCCCTAAAGGGTAAATTTCCTGGTTCTGGCTTACTGCCCTTTAGTATGCCATTATTGTTTTATTTCTCCAATTTCAGCCTGTTTTTTAAAAAAATAGCCCTAAAAAAAGTACTCCAAGAGGGAAAGCAAGCAATCTCCGTTTAAATACTATCATGGTCGCATTCTGGTTTGGTAACGCTATAGTTTTTCATTTAGCTTTTTACTTTAAATGCTGAAAAAAACTCCGGAAAAAGTAATTCTCCGGGGAAGGGTTTAAAACCCCAGGTTTGCAGATCTTCCCTCAAAGTACTTTAAAGGTTTGGGTTTAACCCTTTTCCCAAAATTTTTTTTTAGTTAAAAATTTAGTTTTTCTAAGGAAAAAGCCAAAAAATTTTCAGGAAGCAACCGGGGCTTGGTTTGCTTTTCTTCCACCGTTATAATTTTTTAATCCCCTTTTAGGAAAAATTTTACCTCAGATTTCCCAATTTTAAGGGGAAAAACCATTCAGGTTATCCCCAGAGGGCTGAAATCAGGTTTCTATACTTCCACTCTAAAGGGTATGAATTTCTGTTAATTTTCAAGGAAAATTGTTTAGTTTTCCCGAGACTGGGTAAATAGGCCCGAATAATTTCCCAAAAGGGGAAATAATGGGTCTTTCTTTCAATCCTTCAAAAAATACCCTGGCTTTTACTTTTTAAAATGGCCATTAGTTTGCTTTTCCAGACAACCCCCTCTAAGAAAATCCCTAAAAAATTTTTAAAAAATTGGTTAACCCGCCCTTTGGGGTTTCCCCACAAAGGGTACTCAACCTGGTTTGGTAAACTTAGTTTATTTAGGTTTAGTTTCCCTGCAAACCTCTGTTTTTGGGAAAAATGCCCTAATAGTATCCAAAGGTAGCCCAAAAATTTGGGGTTTTTATACCACAGGGGTTTTTTGGGGGGAAACCCCGTTTATTTTAAATTTAGCTTCACCAATTCAGGTTTTTTCAACAAATACCCGAGAATTTTTTTAAAACCATGGGCTGAACTTGGTTTTCTATTAAACCCAAAAGGGTTTTTGCAAGGCTGGTAACCCTTTTCAGGTTAGGTTTTTTACTTTCAGGTTTTGGCTCAAAAAATATAGTTTTTTCGGGGCCCCTGGGTTTAAAATTGGTTTTGGATACCCCTAAAAGAACCGGTTTTACTCCTATGATTTAATGTTTTCTTCCAGTTTCGTTTTTCACAAAATAGCCATAAAATAGTTTTCAAAGGGAAAATAGGATTTAAAATAGGTTTTAGAAATCCACCCTAAAAAAGTATCCCTGGGAAATTTCATGAATTTAAGTTTACTTTTTACTTCCACCTGTTCGAAAAGCCCTAAAATGGTTTTTCCCAGGGAAAATGATTTATTTTTGTTTGAATATTCCCTAAAAGGGTAAAAAGGTTTGGGATTTCCCGTTGAAAGTTTATTTTCAGATTTTTACCTGATTTGCTAAAATCCGAAAATTTTCCTTTAAAAAATTTAAACCTAGGTTTTTAAAACCATCCCCTAAAGGGTACCAAAGGTTTTTAACTGACTTACCGTATTCATACTTTAAGCTTTCCCCTTTTTTAAAAAATTTCCTAAAACAATTTTCAAGAAATTTTTGGTAAACTTGCATTTCAGATGAAATACAAAGGGGAAACCCGGGGAACTGCCTTTTAGATTTATTTTTAATTTTACAGCCTGTATTTGCATAGAGAAAAATAGCCTTGAAAACAAGCATTTCTCCAAGAGGGAAAAAGCTAGGAGGCTGAAACTCTTCAGGTTTGCAGAGTCCCATCCACCATACAAGGGGGTATATCAATTGTAGTTCAGGCTTAACTGCTACTTTAAGCATGACCGTTTATTTGTTTTAGCTTTCTTCATGCATTTCCAAACTGTTTTTGCATAGAGAAAAATAGCCCTGAAAACAAGTATTTCTCCAAGAGGGAAAAAGCTAGGTGGCTAAAACTCTGCAGATTTGCAGAGTACTATCCACTCTGCAAAGGGGTATGGCAATCCTGGTTCTAGCTTAACTGCCCCTTTCAGTATGACCATTTATTTGTTTTAGGTTTCTCCCTGCATTTCCAGCATGTTTTTGCATAGAGAAAAATAGCCCTGAAAAGTAGTATTTCCCCAAGAGGGAAAAAGCTAGGAGGCTGAAGCTCTGTAGGTTTGCAGAGTACTATCCCACTCTACAAAGGGGTACTCCAATCCTGGTTCTGGCTTAACTGCCCTTTTCAGTATGGCCATTTATTGGTTTTAGCTTTCTCCATGCATTTCCACCCTCCTTTTGCATAAAGAAAAATAGCCCTGAAAACTAATATTTTTCCAAGAAGAAAAAAGCTTGTAGGCTGAAACTCTGCAGGTTTGCCGAGTACTGTCCACCCTACAAAGGGGTACTGCAATCCTGTTTCTGGCTTAACTGCCACTTTCAGTACGACTGTTTATTGGTCTTAGCTTTCTCCATGCATTTCCAACCTGTTTTTGCATAGAGAAAAACAGCCCTGAAAAGTAGAATTTTTCCAACAGGGAAAAAGCTAGGAGGCTGAAACTCTACAGGTTTGCGGAGTACTATCCACCCTACAAAGGGGTACTGCAATCCTGTTTCTGGCTTAACTGCCACTTTCATTATGACCATTTATTGGCTTTAGCTTTCTCCATGCATTTCCAGCCTCTTTTTGCATAGAACAAAATAGACCTGAAAATAAGTATTTCTCAAAGAGGGAAAAAGCTAGGGGGCTGAAACTCTGCAGGTATGCAGAGTACTATCCACCCTACAAATGGGTACTGCAATCCTGGTTCTGGCTTAACTGCCCCTCATGACCATTTATTGGTTTTAGCTTTCTCCATGCATTTCCAGCCTGTTTTTGCATAGAGAAAAATAGCCCTGAAAACTAGTCTTTCTCCAAGAGGGAGATACTAGGAGGCTGAAACTAAGCTCAGCAGGTTTGCAGATTACTATCCACCCTACAAAGGGGTACTGCAATCCTGGTTCTGGCTTAACTGCCCCTTTCATTATGTCTATTTATTGGTTTTAGCTTTCTCCATGCATTTCTAGCCTGTTTTTGCATTGAGAAAATTCGCCCTGAAAAGTAGTATTTCTCCAAGAGGGAAAAATCTAGGAGGCTGAAACTAAACTCAGCAGGTTTGCAGAGTACTATCCACCCTACAAAGGGGTACTGCAATCCTGGTTCTGACTTAACTGCCACTTTCAGTATGACCGTTTATTGGTTTTAGCTTTCTCCATGCATTTCCAGCCTGTTTTTGCATAGAGAAAAATAGCCCTGAAAACTAGTATTTCTCCAAGAGGGAAAAAGCTAGGAGGCTGAAACTCTACAGGTTTGCAAAGTACTATCCTCCATACAAAGGGGTACTGCAATCCTGGTACAGGCTTTACTGCCACTTTCAGTATGACCATTTATTGGTTTTAGCTTTCTCCATGCATTTCCAGCCTGTTTTTCCATAGAGAAATATAGCCCTGAAAAGTAGTATTTCTCCAAGAGGGAAAAAGCTAGGAGGCTGAAGCTCTGCAGGTTTGTAGAGTACTATCCACCCTACAAAGGAGTACTGCCATCCTGGTTTTGGCTTAACTACCACTTTCAGTATGACAGTTTATTAGTTTTAACTTTCACCATGCATTTCCAGTGTTTTTTTTTGCATAGACAAAAATAGCCCTGAAAAGTAGTATTTCTCCTAGAGGGAAAAAGCTAGGAGGCTGAAACGTTGCAGGTTTGCTAAGTACTATACACCCTACAAAGGGCTACTGCAATCCTGGTTCTGGCTTAACTGCCCTTTTCAGTATGACTGTTTATTGGTTTTAGCTTTGTCCATGCATTTCCAGGCTGTTTTGCATAGAGAAAAATAGCCCTGAAAACTAGTATTTCTTCAAGAGGGAAAAAGCTACGAGGCTGAAACTCTGCAGGTTTGTAGAGTACTATCCACCCTACAAAGGGGTACTGCAATCCAGGTTCTGGCTTAACTGCCTTTTCAGTATGACCTTTTATTGGTTTTTGCTTTCTCCATGCATTTCCAGGCTGTTTTTGCATCAAGAAAAATAGCCATGAAAACTAGTATTTCTCCAAGAGGGAAAAAGCTAGGAGGCTGAAACTCTGCAGGTTTGTAGAATACTATCCACCCTACAATGGAGTACTGCCATCCTGGTTCTGACTTAACTGCCACTTTCAGTATGACAGTTTATTAGTTTTAGCTTTCTCCATACATTTCCAGCATTTTTGCCTAGACGTAAATAGCCCTGAAAAGTAGTATTTCTCCAAGAGGGAAAAAGCTAAGAGGCTGTAACTTTGCAGGTTTGCAGAGTACTATCCACCCTACAAAGGGGCACTGAAATCCTGGTTCTGGCTTACCTGCCCCTTTCAGTATGACCATTTATTTGTTTTAGCTTTCTCCATGCATTTACAGCCTGTATTTGCATAGAGAAAAATAGCCCTGAAAACAAGTATTTCTCCAAGAGGGAAAAAGATAGGAGGCTGAAACTCTGAAGGTTTGCAGAGTCCCATCCAACATAAAAATGGGTACAGCAATCGTAGTTCAGGCTTAACTGCTACTTTAAGTATGACCGTTTATTCATTTTAGCTTTCTTCATGCATTTCCAGCCTATTTTTGCATAGAGAAAAATAGCCCTGAAAACAAGTATTTCTCAAAGAGGGAAAAAGCTAGGTGGCTAAAACTCTGCAGGTTTGCAGATGACTATCCACCCTACAAAGGGGCACTGAAATCCTGGTTCTGGCTTACCTGCCCCTTTCAGTATGACCGTTTATTTGTTTTAGCTTTCTCCATGCATTTACAGCCTGTATTTGCATAGAGAAAAATAGCCCGGAAAACAAGTATTTCTCCAAGAGGGAAAAAGCTAGGAGGCTGAAACTCTGCAGGTTTGCAGAGTCCCATCCACCATACAAAGGGGTACAACAATCGTAGTTCAGGCTTAACTGCTACTTTAAGTATGACCGTTTATTCGTTTTAGCTTTCTTCATGCATTTCCAGCCTGTTTTTGCATAGAGAAAAATAGCCCTGAAAACAAGTATTTCTCCAAGAGGGAAAAAGCTAGGTGGCTAAAACTCTGCAGGTTTGCAGAGTACTATCCAGTCTACAAAGGGGTATGGCAATCCTGGTTCTAGCTTAACTGCCCCTTTCAGTATGACCGTTTATTTGTTTTAGGTTTCTACCTGCATTTCCAGCATGTTTTTCCATAGAGAAATATAGCCCTGAAAAGTAGTATTTCCCCAAGAGGGAAAAAGCTAGGAGGCTGAAGCTCTGCAGGTTTGCAGAGTACTATCCCACTCTACAAAGGGGTACTCCAATCCTGGTTCAGGCTTAACTGCCCTTTTCAGTATGGCCATTTATTGGTTTTAGCTTTCTCCATGCATTTCCAGACTCTTTTTGCATAGAGAAAAATAGCCCTGAAAACTAATATTTTTCCAAGAAGAAAAAAGCTTGGATGCTGAAACTCTGCAGGTTTGCCAAGTACTATCCACCCTACAAAGGGGTACTGCAATCCTGGTTCTGGCTTAACTGCCACTTTCAGTGCGACTGTTTATTGGTCTTAGCTTTCTCCATGCATTTCCAACCTGTTTTTCCATAGAGAAAAACAGCCCTGAAAAGTAGTTTTTCTCCAAGAGGGAAAAAGCTAGGAGGCTGAAACTCTGCAGGTTTGCAGAGTACTATCAACCCTACAAAGGGGTACTGCAATCCTGTTTCTGGCTTAACTGCCACTTTCTTTATGACCGTTTATTGGCTTTAGCTTTCTCCATGCATTTCCAGCCTGTTTTTGCATAGAAAAAAATAGACCTGAAAAGAAGTATTTCTCAAAGAGGGAAAAAGCTAGGAGGCTGAAACTCTGCAGGTATGCAGAGTACTAACCACCCTACAAATGGGTACTGCTATCCTGGTTCTGGCTTAGCTGCCCCTCATGACCATTTATTGGTTTTAGCTTTCTCCATGCATTTCCAGCCTGTTTTTGCATAGAGAAAAATAGCCCTGAAAACTAGTCTTTCTCCAAGAGGGAGATACTAGGAGGCTGAAACTAAGCTCAGCAGGTTTGCAGATTACTATCCACCCTACAAAGGGGTACTGCAATCCTGGTTCTGGCTTAACTGCCCCTTTCATTATGTCTATTTATTGGTTTTAGCTTTCTCCATGCATTTCTAGCCTGTTTTTGCATTGAGAAAATTCGCCCTGAAAAGTAGTATTTCTCCAAGAGGGAAAAAGCTAGGAAGCTGAAACTCTACAGGTTTGCAAAGTACTATCCTCCATACAAAGGGGTACTGCAATCCTGGTACAGCCTTCAGGCTTTACTGCCACTTTCAGTATGACCATTTATTGGTTTTAGCTTTCTCCATGCATTTCCAGCCTGTTTTTCCATAGAGAAATATAGCCCTGAAAAGTAGTATTTCTCCAAGAGGGAAAAAGCTAGGAGGCTGAAGCTCTGCAGGTTTGTAGAGTACTATCCACCCTACAAAGGAGTACTGCCATCCTGGTTCTGGCTTAACTACCACTTTCAGTATGACAGTTTATTAGTTTTAGCTTTCACCATGCATTTCCAGCGTTTTTTTTTGCATAGACAAAAATAGCCCTGAAAAGTAGTATTTCTCCAAGAGGGAAAAAGCTATGAGGCTGTAACTCTGCAGGTTTGCCGAGTACTATCCACCTTACAAAGGGGTACTGCAATCCTGGTTCTGGCTTAAGTGCCCTTTTCAGTATGACCGTTTATTGGTTTTAGCTTTCGCCATGCATTTCCAGCCTGTTTTTGCTTAGAGAAAAATAGCCCTGAAAAGTAGTATTTCTCCTAGAGGTAAAAAGCTAGGAGGCTGAAACGTTGCAGGTTTGCAGAATGCTATGCACCCTACAAAGGGCTACTGCAATCCTGGTTCTGGCTTATCTGCCCTTTTCAGTATGACTGTTTATTGGTTTTAGCTTTATCCATGCATTTCCAGGCTGTTTTGCATAGAGAAAAATAGCCCTGAAAACTTGTATTTCTTCAAGAGGGAAAAAGCTACAAGGCTGAAACTCTGCAGGTTTGCAGTGTACTATCCACCCTACAAAGGGGTACTGCAATCCTGGTTCCGGCTTAATTGCCCTTTTCAATATGACCGTTTATTGGTTTTAGCTTTCGCCATGCATTTCCAGCCTGTTTTTGCATAGAGAAAAATAGCCCTGAAAAGTGGTAATTCTCCAAGAGGGAAAAAGCTAGGATGCTAAAACTAAACTCTGCAGGTTTGCAGAGTACTATCCACACTACAAAGGGGTACTGCACCTGGCTCTGGCTTAAATGCCACTTTCAATATGACCATTTATTGGTTTTAGCTTTCTCTATTCATTTCCAGCCTATTTTTGCATAGAGAAAATTAGCCCTGAAAAGTGGTATTTCTCCAAGAGGGGAAAAGCTATCAGGCTGAATCTCTTCAGGTAGACAGAGTACTATCCATCCTACAAAAGGATACTGCAATCCTGGCTCTGGCTTAACTGCCACTTTCAGTATGACCGTTTATTGGTTTTAGCTTTCTCTATGCATTTCCAGCCTATTTTTGCGTACAGGAAAATAGCACTGAAAAGTAGTATTTCTCCAAGAGGGAAAAAGCTAGGAGGCTAAAACTTTGGTTTTAGGTTTCTCTATGCATTTCCAGCCTGTTTTTGCATAGAGAAAAATAGCCCTGAAAAGTAGGATTTCCCCAGTAGGGAAAAAGCTAGGAGGCTGAAGCTCTGCAGGTTTGCAGAGTACTATCCCACCCTACAAAGGGGTACTCCAATCCTGATTCTGGCTTAACTGGCCTTTCAGTATGACTGTTTATTGGTTTTAGCTTTCTCCATGCATTTCCAGCCTGCTTTTACATAGAGGAAAATAGCTCTGAAAACTATTATTTATGCAAGAAGAAAAAAGCTAGGAGGCTGAAACTCTGCAGGTTTGCTGAGTACTATCCACCCTACAAAGGGGTACTTCAATCCTGGTTCTGGCTTAACTGCCACTTTCAGTATGACTGTTTATTGGTTTTAGCTTTCTCCATGCATTTCCAGCCTGTTTTTGCATAGAGAAAAACAGCGCTGAAAAGTAGAATTTCTCCAAGAGGGAAAAAGCTACAAGGCTGAAACTCTGCAGGTAGGGAGAGTACTACCCATCCTACAAAAGTGTACTGCAATCCTGGCTTTGGCTTTAGTGCCAGTTTCAGTATGACCATTTATTGGTTTTGGCTTTCTCTTTGCATTTCCAGCCTTTTTTTGCATAGAGGAAAATACCCCTGAAAAGTGGTATTTCTCCAAGGGGAGAAAAGCTAGGAGGCTGAAACTCTGCAGGTAGGCATAGTACTTTCCACCGTATAAAAGTTTACTGCACTCCTGGCTGTGGCATAACTTGCTCTTTCAGTATGACTATTTATTTTTTTAGCTTTCTCTATGCATTTCCTGCCTATTTTTACATAGAGAAAAATACGCCTGAGTAGTGTATTTTCTTCCAGAGGGATAAAGCTAGGAGGCTGAATCTCTACATGTGCACAGAGTACTATCTACCCTACAAAAGGGTACTGCAATCCTGTCTTTGGCATCTCATGCTCTTTCAGTATGCCCGTTTATTGTTTTTAGCTTTCCCTATGCATTTCCAGCCTATTTTTAGATAGAAAAAATAATCCTGAAAACTGGATTTTCTCCACGGGTGAAATGCTAGGAGGCTGAAACTCTATAAATACACAGAGTACTATCCAAAAGGATATTGCAATCCTTGCTCTGGCATAACTTGCTCTTTCAGTATGACCGTTTATTGTTTTTATCTTTCTCTATGCTTTTCCAGCCTATTTTTATATAGAGACAAATACGCCTGAAATTTCGATTTTCTCCACGAGGGGAAAAGCTAGGAGGCTGAAATTCTGCAGGTACACAGAGTACTATCCACCCTACAAAAGGGTACTTCAGTCCTGGATCTGGCATAACATGCTCTTTTAGTATGACTGTTTATTGTTTTTAACTTTCCCAATGCATTTCCAACCTATTTTTACATATAGAAAAATACGCCTGAAACCTGGATTTTCTCCTGGAGTGGAAAAGCTACTAGGCTGAAACTCTACAGGTACACAGAGTACTATCCACCATACAAAAGGGAACCACAATCCTTGCTCTGGCATATCTTGCTTTTTCAGTATGACCGTTTATTGTTTTTTAGCTTTCTCTATGCATTTCCTGCCTATTGTTAGATAGAGAAAAATACGCTTGAACATTAGATTTTCTCCAAGAGGGGAAAAGCTAGGAGGCTGAAACTCTACAGGTACACAGAGTACTATCCACCCTACCAAAGGGTACTGCAATCCTGGTTCTGGCATAACTTGCTCTTTCCGTATGATTGTTTATTGTTTTTAGCTTTCTCTATGTATTTTCAACCTATTTTTACACAGAGAAAAATGCACCTGAAAATTGTTTTTCTCCAAGAGGGGAAAAGCTAGGAGGCTGAAACTCTACAGGTACAGAGTACTATCCACCCTACAATTTTTTTCATCTTTTTAATTTCTCCAAGTGTTTTGGGTTTCTAATACTATGATGGGAATGTACCCCATTCCTACGTCAGTGTATGATTAGAGTTCATGAAATTAGTATTGTTTCAGTCTTTTATGCTTGCCAAATGTACTATTTGTACTTCCCACAATGTGTCCATATTGGACTCCTGCACGTCATATGGAGTTACATGTATTGGTAGCATATCTAAATATGAATGTAGATTCTTTTTTATGAGACACATTGTTCCTATAGTTTTAGAATTGTCTGGATATTGTTCTTCTACATTGCTCTTTTTTCTGCCTGCAAATCCTGGTATTTTACAACTTTGTGTCTGTACTGAGACACTGTATTCACTAGTTGTGACAATTTCAATGAGCAATTTTATTTTTGTCTTTTTTCATGGACTACAATATCTGGTTTTCTCTCATCTATTTTTTTCAAATTGTTGGCAATGGGTGATCCCATGTGATGTATACTTTATCATTCTCAGTAATGCTTTTTGGTTTATGTTTCCAATGCTTCTTAACTACTTCTATAGTATAGTGTTTGCATAATCTCCAGTGTAACAATCCTGCCACATTATTGCTCTTTTCGGTGTACAGGCCCTCTGTCATGAGTGTATCAGCCCCAGTAACAAAGTGTACAACTGTTTCCAATTTTTTTTTTTTTGAGGAACCTACATTTGTCTGTTTCACCCACATGTTAAATGGACTTTGTAAGATAATGTGCACATTGTGCATTATCCTGGCCTGCCATTATCAACTTTCATCCTTTTGTTTTTAGCTGACTTCTTCTTAAACATTCCTACATCAAATTTTGATCAAGATTTACTTATTTATTTATTGACAGTTTGCTTACTGGGAAAATCCATTGGACCAAAAAGAGCCCATTTTCAATGGAGGCCCAGGGAGAAAAGCTGCATATACATTTATAAAATTGTAAGTTTACAAGTAAACACAAGTTGTTACATAGTTTCAAGGAAATAACAATGCAAGAGTGAAAAACATAATAAACAGTAAATCATATTTAAACAAAAATCATAGAGCAACATGCCATTCAGAGAATTTAAAGACATCAACAATAACAAGTTGTTTAAGCATAGTATCGAACATTTAAGAACATGAGATTGAGATTGCTATACTTGTCACTATATTTATGGCTTTTATACATTCTTTTCCTTCTCATTCAATCCTTCTCCTTATATTCTTTCTTTTGTTTTGTTTTTTTTGGCACAATTAGTTGCTGTCTGGTTTTTGTCTCCTTCTGATTTGAGTTCCATTCCTGCTTGCCACATGAATGCTTCTGCTAAACTAAGCAGAGAGGTAATCTTAGATTTACACTCCTCATGTTGTAAAACTTTCAGTATGTTTGGATCTGACGAGGTCAGTAAATATGTATGCAGTCCCACAACTGAAACTCTATATATGTAATCAATTTCAAGGAGGTTCATACCTCCTTCAGAATAGTAACACACACACGCACACACACACACACACACACACACACACACACACACACACACATGCGCGCGCAGATTTTGTACATAAAATTTGATAAGTATGAAGCATTTTTCTTGTTTTTCTGTCCAGCTGATCCAATACCTTTTGGGCCAGTCAATCACACTAAAACTAATTTAAAACAAGAAAAGCAAATTGGTTTATTGCTTGGATTTTATGCCTCAATGTCAAGGCTATTTTCAATATTAGTTTAAGTCTTCTGAAGTATTCCTTACTGAGTTTTATTAAAATTTGTTCATGTTTTACTTCTGATCCTTCATCAATTCCCATATATTTTTACACTAATTTCTGCTCAAGTTCCATTATATCACATTCCTGTCCTAGACTGATATTTTCTTGGGACTGCAACTTTCCTGCTTTAACTCATGCAAGCTTAAAATGCCTTTATTGTATACTCCCAGTTCACATCTGTACCTGTTTATGGTGTCCAGAATATTTTTGAGTCTGGCTTCTTTAACTAAGTGACCTACCAGATAATAATGGCAAGTATTAAAAAAGGCAAGGCGTCAACAAAATGACACCAAGGTTGTTAGTCTAGGGTATACTATATTGGAGAAATTAATCTTTGTTTCCTACATATTATTATATTTTCATATTTATGTTCATATGTTCATAACTGAGAGATATACATTTTATTGAGTTGTATGGTGTGAAACACTAGTGTGGGAGACAGGACAATTCACTGATTCACTGAAAATTCTGGCTTTCATCACAATATACTGGAAATATTCCTAGCTGTTTGTTAGTAATTACAAAAATGAGCAATTCTATATGTACTTAATACTTAATAAGTGACATCAGGTGAAACCTTAGATGTTGCTGAAGAAAACTGTCTTTAATATTTCCAACGTATGTTGCACATCTTGAGCAGTATACAGTGTTAGTGTTATTTGTATTGCTAATTATACCATTACTTACACATTTTCATATTTTTGTAAATATATCAATAAACATGCACTTGTAGAGGAATTTATTTTTGTTATGTATAAGCTTATGCCTGATTAACCAAAATTTACTAACAATATATGTCTAGATTGTATAGTTTTGAAGATATGAAAATTTGTTTGAAAAAGTTTAGAGAATATAATTTGGGATTCGTGTACATTATAATATATTACAGTCTTTATGGAAAAGGCTCTGAATGCACTGATTATTATCACTCTAAATTATACTTCTTACTGATAACATTGCTATTTGTACAGTTTTAATAGCTTTTATTGTTCCTAATACATTTGTTTGTCTTAACTTATGCTTTTTAAGTCTGTTTTTCAGACAATGCTCTGGAATGCAAGATGTTTGTAGGCTGCTCTAGGTGTGAGGTTCTGCACCACATAAATGTCATTCTTATATCATATAATAATGTTTTAGCCACTCACAGTTGGCTGTCAACTTCTCATCTGATGAACTATGCAGTTTTAAGTCATCCACAAAAATAGATGAGAAACAAGGTTGTTTTCTGAGAACCAAGACCTAATCTTTTAAGTAAACAGCTTAATGGGTTAAGGACAAGACAAAACAACAATGGTAATAAAGAATCACCATGGAATATCTCCCCTTGAATTTTTCTCCCTAGGATAACAATTTGCCCTTTGTCATGACTTAATTGCAAAGTGGTTTGCCAATGTTTCATGATCACTGTTGTGTAATTGATCAATGTATGATGTATCTTATACATCTGTAAGCACTCCTTTATCCATGAATTAGTTAGTTAGTGTCAAATGCTTTTTTGTAATCTATCCATACCATACTTAGATTCTTCCTCTTTTTACAATTTTCCATTATGGCTTTGCTTAGCAACAAATGATCTTTTGTTCCATATGACTTTATTTTGTTAACCTGTTGTTCTATTACCATAGCTGAGTTTTCATCTAAATGAGTATAAACTCTGTCTGCATCAATTCCAGTATATAGTCTGTACATTGTCAGAAGGCAAGTTATTGGTCTGTAATTTTAGGATGGTTTATAGGTTCACTCATAAGGAGTAGTATCATTTTTACTGTTCTAAAACAGGATGCTGTCTGTTCAGGATGCACATGTAAGTAGCTCTTAATCAAGGATAAATTGTCATGTAATGTTGTTGATACTTTTGGACTGAATTTAGGTACTGTATCTGGGCCCAGAGTTTTTCATTTAGGAGTTTTTCTTAATTTTGTTACACTTTCTCTAACCATTACTTCATCCTATTTCATATCCTGTACATGTGAACTTCTTACTCTTTCTTTTACTTCTTCTATCCATTCTACATCAGTGTTATGTTACACAGGGCCTTCATAGATATTTCTCCAAAATGTGTCTATTTCTTCTTTTTTTGTGGTGTTACTTTTCCTTTTGATTTGTTTCCCAGTTTTGTATAAAACTTTTTCGGGTTATTAATGAATTGTTTATTTTGAACTTTTCCTTTATATGTATCTGCATATCTTCTCATTTTTTTCACCTGTGCTGATATCTTTAGTTTATTATTTGCAATACTGTACAATAGACCTCGGTCTATTCTGACAGTGCAGGTTGCTTTTATCACATATCTTTCTAAGTATTTTTGTTCATCTGTTCCGTCTTATATGCCCTTCTAACAGTGATACTTTTTGTCTTACTTGTTTTATAGATTTTTGTATTTGATGCTTCCACAATGACATTTTATTTCTTCCTTTCCCTTGTTACTCTGTATTTTTGTAGTAAGATGTTATCTGTTATTAGTTTAGCTGCACAGTAATATATGCTATTTATTTTTGTTATATCACATGAATTTCTGTGTTCATATGTTTGATCAGACTTCTAGCATTTTGGGTCTTATTATTTACTTTCCATAATTTGTTTCTTTCATTGATCTTAGTATGTCTATACATCTCTATTAAATCAATAAATTCTTCCCCTATATCATTTTCTTCCAATCTGAAGGTCATTATTTGCTCTCTGTTTCATAGGTCCATAGATAGGTTCATAGATTAATACTAGGCTAACTGCCCTTGTGAGCCATTTTAAAACTACAAAAATAAAACAGCTTCGGAATATGAAGAGAAATTAAATAAGTGCTAAAAAGCTATTAAAACTCAAAAACACATCTTATTTAGTCCAAAATAAATCAAATAAAAATTAAACAAGTGCTTTTGTCTCCAATGTTGGAGAATTTATCAAGAAACAAGGCATGCTGGATTCAAATTGCTTATAAAGCATGTCAGTTAGAAACAATAATACAATGCACCAATCACAACTCCAACCTCATCAATTAATTAATGAGCCATGAGAGAATCAATTAAAGAATAAATATGAAAGTAACAAGACAATGCACAGCACGCCTGTGGAGTTCGGGAACAGCGTTGAAATAAAATAAAGAAAATAAACAGTCACCATATAACGCTGTTACCTATAGGCATACGAACACAGTCCACACGGCTCAAGCCTCAAAGGAGAGTACTCAAAGATCCAAGCAAAGTCAAATATCAATTATAGGAAATTGTAGAAAAAATCCAGACGCTATTCAGCTCAACTGATACACTCTTTTATTCATAAAACGACAACGGACAGTAAGCGCTTTCACCTTTCGGCTTCTTCAGACTTTATAATCAACACAACTCAATCTTCATTTAAATAGCCCTCCAAAGCTTACAATTGGTGGAGAATTTAATCAGCTCTTAAAGCGCTAACAATTAGTTAAAAAATACAGAATTATACAGTGTATAAAGCATATATAAAACTTTCATTCATTAATTACAAGTTGAATTAAAACTTTTAAAAACAATACATTTCTATTCTGATGGAAAAGTAGCAAAATATCTTGACAAATATATTAGTAAAAATATATATTAATAATATATTAATAAAACAGAACTTACATAGATGCATCTATAAGTGCAGAGGAATATAACCATTATAACATTTCATTGTAAGGGACACATTCAACATTTATTAAGGTCTGTATATCCTCCTGTTTTTTAAGAAGGGTTTAATGTGCACTTTGTCATTTAAACCCGGGGGTTCATCAGCCCTGCACCTAACAATCCACCTGCTTTCATATTCTAGTGTCCGGTTAACCATGTCACCCCCTCTAATTCCCTCATGTAACTGCTGTATAATACAGAACTTAAATGTATGTTCAGGTCCTGTCTCTTTACAGTGCTTGGCCAAAGCATTAAATTCGGACCCTAACCGAATATGGTAATTGTGCTCCCTGATGCGGTCTTTAAGGGCTCTATTGGTTTTGCCAATATAAAATGCAGGGCAGACCAAACATTTAGCCAAGTAAATCACATGCTTACTATCACAGTTGGTATCTGTGTGGAAATAAAAAGTATACTTAGTTACAGGGTGCACAAACAATAACTCTTCATTAATATATCTGCAATGGTTGCATTTCCCACAGGGTGTAGTATTTCTATCTGTATTGATTGACCTCCTGGGATTTCTGGGTTTACACAAAAGTCTTTTAAGGTTGGGTTTATTCTTGAAGACTATTTTGGGGTCAGATCCCACTACTTTAGATATCTCACTATCAGACAATAAAATATTCCAATTCCTAGTCATAATGTTTCTTACTTCACTTGTGTCCCTGGTATAAAACAGGGAAGCTCTAGTCTCTGTTTCTTCCATTGTTGAATTATTGGTAGGTGCATCTATCTGGTCGGAAAAGTACGGTCTTGCTCTATTGATTCTTAATTCATGTACTTCTTTAATAACTTTATCTATTGTATCAACATCATAGCCTCTTGCAATGAACCTACTCTTCATTTGTTCTACTTCTTTCCTATAACTATCTTCTATTGGATTGAATCTAGACGCTCTCATAAACTGTCCTTTTAGTATATTATAAAATATATGCTGGGGATGCATACTGTTCCTATGGAGTAGTGTGTTCCTATAACATAATTTCCTGTGGATGGACGTATTCAAAGCTCCATTCCCCAATCTACACACCTCAACATCCAGATACGATATCTGACTATCTGAAAAGTTCATAGTGAACTTCAAAAATTCAGTGGAATTATCCATGTAGGTTACAAAACTCTTGAGAGTATCAATGTCCCCTAACCATACAAAAAAGAGGTCTCAATCTACGGTACAACCCTACATACTTGTCAAACAAAAATGTGTTATACAGGTATTTGTCCTCCCATGCTGCCATTACAAGATTGGCGTAGCTATTGGCACAGGATGTGCCCATAGCTACGCCATCTTTTTGGAGATAGATGTTTTCTCCAAAGATGAAGACATTATTGGTTAGGATAGTTTCTAAATATAATGTAAGCAAGTCAATTCTGCTGGTTGAGGTGTCTGAGTATGAGCTTATATATTCCTTAATGTATTCTATACCCAAATCATTGGGTATTACGGTAAATAGGCTCACAACATCCAATGTCACTAGGTAGTACCGTTCATCCTCTCCTAATTCCTTGCTATATGCATATAAATCTAATAGGAATTGTTTGCTATCCTTTAGTATCTGTCTATTCATATCTACAAAGGGTCTTAACTGTGATTCTGTGTAGACTGAAAGTGGCTCAGTGACCCACCCTTGGCCAGCAACGATCGGTCTCATGGGAGGCTCTGTTCTAGATTTATGGATCTTAGGTAGACCCTGAACTATTGGTATTACTGGATTATCGACTTTAAAATAGCCATATAACTCCTCTGTAATGTCAGAAGACAAAACAAGGTCATCCAACATATAATAAACTTCAAAAACTTTTTCTTTAACTAACTTCATATCTATTTTTTGATAGAACTTTTCATCACTTAGTAACGAAGTCATCCTATCATTATAGTCAATATAATCCATAAGTACAATAGGGCCTCCTTTGTCTGCTGGCCTGATCACTAAGCTATCATCATTCTTCAGCTCATTCAAAGCTCTTCTTTGTTTAAAACTCAAATTTTGTCTTTGTTTCCTATACCTATTGTCGTCAAAGTACTTGTATATGTCATTCTCAAGCACCCTACCAAAGACATCCACAACCGGGTGTAATTGTGGAATGTAAGTACTGGTGGAACGAAATCTAGAAACTTCAGTGGTATCATTTCTCGGCCCAAAATCTAGCCTTAACTGTATATTCCTAGTGAACATCTTTGTACCAATAATTACGTCAACTAAATCATCTCTGCTTGAAGGTATAAAGTTGAGGCCTTTATTTAATACCTGTAATTCATATTCGTTCAAAATCCTGCTTGACAGGTTCACCACTAATGACTGGTCTTCTCCCACATTTTCTTCAGGGTTGGGCCATTGTAGTCTTCCATGGACCCTTTCCTTTTGTGCCTGCCCCTGCTGGCGGAGCGTCTCCTCCCCTGATATTGCTCCTGGGCTATGGGGAAAGGGATATTCACCCTTTGTGTATTGTTAATATTACATACTGGTACTGCTTTAGGTCTTACCACAGCTTCTGAGGGTGTCGGCCTTTGTTGGTTAGGGGGTGGTGTCTCCCTGGAATCCCTAGGTCCTTGTTGCCCTAGTACATTTATTCCCTCAGTCCTAGCACTATCATCATGAGTGTCTGGATCATTCACCCTACCTACAGAGGTTATTATATCTCTATTAACTATTCTATCGCTAGTATTAGAAATCAATTGTTGAATGGTATTATCATTTCCATTGGAACTCACTGTGTTATCCACCAAGGGATTCACAGGTGGGAATGTGGTTACCGTAGATGCATAACTGCGTCTATAATTGTTCATATTACCATTATAGTTGTTAAAATGCTCCCTAGGCCAAGTAAAGACGTGATTGTTACTAAAGTCTCTTACATCCCTAGTAATCTTAACCTTCTTCTGTTCAACAAGTCGTTTTTCAAACAAAGATACATCATCTAAAACTTTCTCAAGTCTAATGCTGACATCCACATCAGCATATTTCTTTTTAAAAACATCATAACATTTAGTCACAACAGATCTTAAATCATTTTCCTCAGGTGTATGGTATTCAATAAGTAGTTTCATGTAGCTGAAACTAAGCTCCAAATTGAGCTGCTGCCATTTAAAAAGTAAATCGGGAAATCTATTCCCAGTCGTGGGCATTTTTAAAATGCGCAGCCCACGAGGTACAATCTTTTTAACAATACATGCTTCAAAATACTGGCGTTGTACCTGTAACTTCTTCAATTTAATAAAAGCAGTCTCTAGTTCCTGTAGATCCTTGGTAATATTTCCGTTCGTGACATTGTTCTCCTCATTGTTATTCAGTCCAATACTTGGTTCGAAATCTAAAAGTAAGTTCTCTCTGCTGGTCAGACAAGCTTGAAAGCGCTTAGCATCCTTGCTGGCTCTTTCTGTGACTAACGGCACATACGCAAGTTCAATATTCACATTCTCGGTTTCGGCCATTTTTCTACAATTTCCTATAATTGATATTTGACTTTGCTTGGATCTTTGAGTACTCTCCTTTGAGGCTTGAGCCGTGTGGACTGTGTTCGTATGCCTATAGGTAACAGCGTTATATGGTGACTGTTTATTTTCTTTATTTTATTTCAACGCTGTTCCCGAACTCCACAGGTGTGCTGTGCGTTGTCTTGTTACTTTCATTTTGTGTTATTCATTTAGCACAGCAGACTAGGAGGATGGCCGAAACCGAGAATGTGAACATTGAACTTGCGTATGTGCCGTTAGTCACAGAAAGAGCCAGCAAGGGTGCTGAGCGCTTTCAAGCTTGTCTGACTAGCAGAGAGAACTTACTTTTAGATTTTGAACCAAGTATTGGATTGAATAACAATGAGGAGAACAATGTCACGAATGGAAACATTACCAAGGATTTACAGGAACTAGAGACTGCTTTTATTAAATTGAAGAAGTTACAGGTACAACGCCAGTATTTTGAAGCATGTATTGTTAAAAAGATTGTACCTCGTGGGCTGCGCATTTTAAAAATGCCCACGACTGGGAATAGATTTCCCGATTTACTTTTTAAATGGCAGCAGCTCAATTTGGAGCTTAGTTTCAGTTACATGAAACTACTTATTGAATACCATACACCTGAGGAAAATAATTTAAGATCTGTTGTGACTAAATGTTATGATGGTTTTAAAAAGAAATATGCTGATGTGGATGTCAGCATTAAACTTGAGAAAGTTCTAGATGATGTATCTTTGTTTGAAAAACGACTTGTTGAACAGAAGAAGGTTAAGATTACTAGGGATGTAAGAGACTTTAGTAACAATCAAGTCTTTACTTGGCCTAGGGAGCATTTTAACAACAATTATAACGGTAATATGAACAATTATAGACGTAGTTATGCATCTACGGTAACCACATTTCCACCTGTGAATCCCTTGGTGGATAACACAGTGAGTTCTAATCGAAATGATAATACCATTCAACAATTGACTTCTAATACTAGTGATAGAACAGTTAATAGAGATACAATAATTTCTGTAGGTAGGGTGAATGACCCAAACACTCATGATGACAGTGCTAGGATAGAGGGAATAAATGTACTAGGGCAACAAGGACCTAGGGATTCTAGGGAGACACCACCCCCTAACCAACAAAGGTCGACACCCTCAGAAGCTGTGGTAAGACCCAAAGCAGTACCAGTATGTAATATTAACAATACACAAAGGGTGAATATCCCTTTCCCCATAGCCCAGGAGCAATATCAGGGGAGGAGACGCTCTGCCAGCAGGGGCAGGCACATAAGGAAAGGGTCCATGGAAGATTACAATGGCCCAACCCTGAAGAAAATGTGGGAGAAGACCAGTCATTAGTGGTGAACCTGTCAAGCAGGATTTTGAACGAATATGAATTACAGGTATTAAATAAAGGCCTCAACTTTATACCTTCAAGCAGAGATGATTTAGTTGACGTAATTATTGGTACAAAGATGTTCACTAGGAATATACAGTTAAGGCTAGATTTTGGGCCGAGAAATGATACCACTGAAGTTTCTAGATTTCGTTCCACCAGTACTTACATTCCACAATTACACCCAGTTGTGGATGTCTTTGGTAGGGTGCTTGAGAATGACATATACAAGTATTTTGACGACAATAGGTATAGGAAACAAAGACAAAATTTGAGTTTTAAACAAAGAAGAGCTTTGAATGAGCTGAAGAATGATGATAGCTTAGTGATCAGGCCAGCAGACAAAGGAGGCCCTATTGTACTTATGGATTATATTGACTATAATAATAGGATGATTTTGTTACTAAGTGATGAAAAGTTCTATCAAAAAATAGATATGAAGTCAGTTAAAGAAAAAGTCTTTGAAGTTTATTATATGTTGGATGACCTTGTTTTGTCTTCTGGCATTACAGAGGAGTTATATGGCTACTTTAAAGTCGATAATCCAGTAATACTAATAGTTCAGGGTCTACCTAAGATCCATAAATCTAGAACAGAGCCTCCCATGAGACCGATCGTTGCTGGCCAAGGGTGGGTCACTGAACCACTTTCAGTCTACACAGAATCACAGTTAAGACCCTTTGTAGATATGAATAGACAGATACTAAAGGATAGCAAACAATTCCTATTAGATTTATATGCATATAGCAAGGAATTAGGAGATGATGAACGGTACTATCTAGTGACCTTGGATGTTGTGAGCCTATTTACCGTAATACCCAATGATTTGGGTATAGAATACATTAAGGAATATATAAGCTCACACTCAGACATCTCAAGCAGCAGAATTGACTTGCTTACATTATATTTAGAAACTATCTTAACCAATAATGTCTTCATCTTTGGAGAAAACATCTATCTCCAAAAAGATGGCGTAGCTATGGGCACATCCTGTGCCAATAGCTACGCCAATCTTGTAATGGCAGCATGGGAGGACAAATACCTGTATAACACATTTTTGTTTGACAAGTATGTAGGGTTGTACCGTAGATTCGTAGACGACCTCTTTTTTGTGTGGTTAGGGGACATTGATACTCTTAAGAGTTTTGTAACCTACATGGACAACTCCACTGAATTTCTGAAGTTCACCATGAATTTTTCAGATAGTCATATATCGTATTTGGATGTTGAGGTGTGCAGACTTGGGAATGGAGCTCTGAATACGTCCATCCACAGGAAATTATGTTATAGGAACGCACTACTCCATAGGAACAGTATGCATCCCCAGCATATATTTTATAATATACTAAAAGGACAGTTTATGAGAGCGTCTAGATTCAATCCAATAGAAGATAGTTATAGGAAAGAAGTGGAACAAATGAAGAGTAGGTTTATTGCAAGAGGCTATGATGTTGATACAATAGATAAAGTTATTAAAGAAGTACATGAATTAAGAATCAATAGAGCAAGACCGTACTTTTCCGACCAGATAGATGCACCTACCAATAATTCAACAATGGAAGAAACAGAGACTAGAGCTTCCCTGTTTTATACCAGGGACACAAGTGAAGTAAGAAACATTATGACTAGGAATTGGAATATTTTATTGTCTGATAGTGAGATATCTAAAGTAGTGGGATCTGACCCCAAAATAGTCTTCAAGAATAAACCCAACCTTAAAAGACTTTTGTGTAAACCCAGAAATCCCAGGAGGTCAATTAATACAGATAGAAATACTACACCCTGTGGGAAATGCAACCACTGTAGATATATTAATGAAGAGTTAATGTTTGTGCACCCTGTCACTAAGTATACTTTTTATTTCCACACAGATACCAACTGTGATAGTAAGCATGTGATTTACTTGGCTAAATGTTTGGTCTGCCCTGCATTTTATATTGGCAAGACCAATAGAGCCTTTAAAGACCGCATCAGGGAGCACAATTATCACATTCGGTTAGGGTCCGAATTCAATGCTTTGGCCAAGCACTGTAAAGAGACAGGACCTGAACATACATTTAAGTTCTGTATTATACAGCAGTTACATGAGGGAATTAGAGGGGGTGACATGGTTAACCGGACACTAGAATATGAAAGCAGGTGGATTGTTAGGTGCAGGGCTGATGAACCCCCGGGTTTAAATGACAAAGTGCACATTAAACCCTTCTTAAAAAACAGGAGGATATACAGACCTTAATAAATGTTGAATGTGTCCCTTACAATGAAATGTTATAATGGTTATATTCCTCTGCACTTATAGATGCATCTATGTAAGTTCTGTTTTATTAATATATTATTAATATATATTTTTACTAATATATTTGTCAAGATATTTTGCTACTTTTCCATCAGAATAGAAATGTATTGTTTTTAAAAGTTTTAATTTAACTTGTAATTAATGAATGAAAGTTTTATATATGCTTTATACATTGTATCATTCTGTATTTTTTAACTAATTGTTAGCGCTTTAAGAGCTGATTAAATTCTCCACCAATTGTAAGCTTTGGAGGGCTATTTAAATGAAGATTGAGTTGTGTTGATTATAAAGTCTGAAGAAGCCGAAAGGTGAAAGCGCTTACTGTCCGTTGTCGTTTTATGAATAAAAGAGTGTATCAGTTGAGCTGAATAGCGTCTGGATTTTTTCTACAATTTCCTATAATTGATATTTGACTTTGCTTGGATCTTTGAGTACTCTCCTTTGAGGCTTGAGCCGTGTGGACTGTGTTCGTATGCCTATAGGTAACAGCGTTATATGGTGACTGTTTATTAAAGAATAAATATGATTGCAATGTAAAAAGCACATAAAATAACAGAAAATAACTTATATTACCTAAAAAATGAATCATCTAAAAAAAAATCTCATAACTATAACATGCCTAAATCATAGTAATAGAGTAAGATAAAAGTTTACAAATGATAATTAATAATAATAATAATAATAATAATAATAATAATAATAATGTGCAGAGTCAAATACAAATAAAGTATCATAGAGGGTTTCTATAGTAGTGTACAAGTAATACAAATATTACTCGACATGCATAAATATAAAATTGCATGTACAAAATCTAAAAATTTGTCATTTCATAAAACAACTATATATAAATTAATGTATAAATATATATAATACATAATATATGTATATAAATATGCAAAAACATAAAAATATAAAAATATATAAAATAACACATTTATTAAAACATTATATTAAAACACCACTAAAAGTAAATATGCAATAAATAATTATTTAAAATAAATGTGACAATTATATATGTTTATAAAATTTTTTTTTTATTTTTATAAAAATATTTTTTATATTCAGTAATCCATGTACATATATAATGTATCTATTCAGTGCTTTTATTCTTAAGAAACAAGTAATCAAAATGGATGCATTCAAACCCGGCCATTGGGTTTGAATGAATCCATTTCGATTACTTGTTTCTTAAGAATAAAAGCATTGAATAGATAAATTATATATGTTGATAAATTATATACATACATAGATTATTGAATATAAAAATATTTTATATTCTGTTTTATTATTGTGGATCCAGTTTTGTGTGCTTTTTTGATTTGGTCCATTTTAAGACGAGCCAATTATCCTTTTTGAGATTCAAACCTTGCATCATGTGTTTATAAGGCAAATACCTTAACCAATAGGCCACCCTCCTAACCCTGCAAGTATTCTACATAAAGTTCCGGACCACTTTCCAGTGACATAGCCTCTACAGCTAAATCCTGCATCCTCTGTTGTTCTTTTATTTATGAACTCATTGAGCCATCACTCCACAACACTGACTGGATCAGTTGCCACTAGTCCCTCCTCCTTCTCTTGCTGTGCATCTCCAACAGACCTTTTGTACTGATTTCCTACTAAAGGCTCCAGAGCATTGTCATTTGGCAAGTGATCATTAGTGTCCCATTCTACCCATTTCTCTTTAATTTGGGGACACACTGTTCCATCATGCTGTAACATTACCT
This sequence comes from Protopterus annectens, assembly GCF_019279795.1. NCBI lineage: Eukaryota > Metazoa > Chordata > Ceratodontiformes > Protopteridae > Protopterus > Protopterus annectens. Next base: position 381,708,926 of record NC_056736.1, read on the forward strand.
GAGTTGAATTTTCTACACAAAATCCTTCCCTTTGCAGGTAATCCATAACTTCAGTTTCTATTTCTTTAATTTTTCCATTACTAATCCTCTTTTCTACTTTCCACATTTGTTTTCTTATTTTTCTGTATTGTGAAATTTTCCATTTCCAGATGGCTTTGCCTGTATTTCTCTTCAAGTATCTTTGATGCTGTTTTTTAGTTTTATTTTCTCTTTTGCATAAATATTGCACCCATATTAAATCTCTGTTTCTTTCCCATGTCCATATTTCTTCTTCAGATGCCTCCTGCTCGGGTCTATATAATATATTCGAAAATCCAAGATGTTGAACACCATATGTTCGAACTTGGAATTTCGAATATTGAAAACATTGAACACTCAGAATAGCAAATTTTTTTCCCAGGGAAAAAAAATTGCTGTTCCGAGAAACATACACACAACACAAGCACAGCAAAATAAACCACACACATACAGTTAACAAAACCCAACCCCACATTAAACCACACATACATTACTACTATCCACTTACCTTAACCCGCACTCTAACCCTAAGGTCCGTAACTATTGCACACATACCCTACGAAACTATACACAAACTAAGCAATAAATACACGCACATACAGTTAACAAAACACAGCCCTACACTACACCATACATACATTACTAGCTATCCACTTACCTTAACCTGCACCCTAACCATAAGGTCCATAACTCTTGCACCACAGTGGATGAAATAGCGAAGCCACAGAACGGCCGACTGAAATCTTGCCATAGGTAAGATTTCAATGTTCCGGGGCTTCGCTATTTTCAACATTCGATGGTTTGGGTTTGACGTTTTGACATTCGGTGTTTTCTGTGTTCAGAATTTTGATATAGACCCTCCTGCTCTACCTGTTTTGCCTTAATTTGTAAACTCATTAATCCATTATGTTGTGTTAGACTTTCTACACTAAATCCTTCACTTCACATGTATTCTACAACTTCAGCTTCTATTTATTTAACTTCTACTTTACTAATCTTCTGTTCTTATTTTTGTATTGTAAAATTGTCCATATCTGAGTGCCTTTGCTTGTATTTCTCTTCAAATATCTTTGGAGGTACTTTTTTGTATTGGTTACTTCGACTTTCTCCTTTGCAAATATGAAACCATAGCAGATCTCTTTTTCTATACCATGTCCATGTTTCTTTTTTTATATCTTTTAAAATTCTCTAGGTTTTGTTCTTTATATTTTTTGCATTTCCTCTGCACTTCTTTTACAAACTCACCCAAAGTATCTTTGTCTATGGAATGTTTTTTCATGGATCTCTGAATTAATGAATACAAATTTGTATTTGAGGCTTTTGACAGTTTTTCTTGTGCAAGCATTTTTCTTTCCTCTATTTCTGTCTTAATCTTTTTGAATATCTTCTATCTGGAAATATTGGGCTTCTTGCATAATAGTAACAATACATAATTTATTCCACTCTGTTGTTATACCAGTTATACCAGTATTAGTATGCTGATTTATTTGCAGACCTAGGGCATTTGCCAGAAGATCTGAAGAAAGTCAAATGCAAAGAAAGAACAAGACACATACATTGTATCAGAAACACTGAGTCATATAGAGCAAGTTGTACAAAGTAAATTGTTCTACAGTACATCTTGTAACTCACAATTTTGGCAACCGTCATCATTATCATCATTGTGATCAATTCTTTTTCACATTTTCACCATCTTTTTCTATTCAGTGTCACTCTCCTACCTTCTTCAGTGGTCATGCTTGACTGTAGCAGGTCTTCTATAATGCAATCCATTTGTTGCTTTGCTGGATGCTCTCATTTCCTCTTGCCTTCCTTCAAGTGTCTCCCAAATCTTCTTCAACGTACTGTCTTCTGCTTTCCTATACATGTGCCTAACACTGACAAACCACCACAATATATATGATCGTCTCTGTAGTTTGTTATTTTGGCTTCTGCCCTGATGTGCTAATTTCTTCATCTGTACCACAGTGCACACTTACCACCTATCTTAGGCACATCATCTCTATTACCTCTAGCTTCCTCAACTTCTCTGCGTTCACTGCTCAGGTTTCTGTACCTCATGCTGTATTTCTGCCATAAACATACACTGCCAGGTAACACCTTGTCATTAACCCCTTATGAGAAATATAGTCATCTGGCCAAGATGGAGAGCTGAACATGGAGAAAAGCCTCTCACATAAAACAAAGCTGTGAGCACCATTCGCACAAATACAGAAACTCACCAAAAATGATCAAATACTGAAATTGTCAAAACTGCAAGAAAAAATCACTTTCAAAATTTCCAAAGTCTAGAATGATTGAGTCTTAGCATAAAGGCACTACTACAATCTTACATAACAAAGAATCGCCAGACTGCTGGCCATAAGGCTTCCACTACCACAAGCTCAGGAAATTTAGATAAGCCAGAAGTTATCTAAACAATCTCATCTTGGTTTGTGATTTACTGTGAGGTTGCCTGGTGAGAAAAGTTTTATTTGAATTTATATTTTATTTCTTACCCGTGCTTTCCACTGTTTATAGGAAGGAAGATATAGCTTGTAGACAAGATTTACTTTGATTTAAATGTTATTGTTTTATCTTTAACTTTCACTGTTTGCTGTTAGAAAGGGATAGGTTTTAGAGAGGCAAACTTTAAGCATCCTAAGGGACCTAGTCATCTATAAAGTCACACAGACTGCAGAAAAGACAGTCTAGAGTGTATCAAAACAATCCTGTCTTGGTTTATGATTTACTGATGTTTACTGTTAAAAAGAGATGTAACTGTGAATGATTGTGAACAGAAGCTACTGAGCCTGAAGTAAAGAAATTCCTGCTTTTGTCTGACTTTCAGAACTTGTACGGTTAGAGCAGCGAACTTGTATGGTTAGAGCAGCAACCTTAATCTACTTACTTTTGTATTTTGTTGTATATTGTTTGTTTGATTTTTCTCACAGAAGTTCATGTAAGTTCTCTTTGAATTCTGTGGTAACTGATTTTGATTATTCTTTTATTTTATAATTTTGTATTCATTTAAAGCTGAATATGGATCCCTTAATGAGTACGGCACTAATGATTTGCAAAAGCACAAATATGTAGTACAGTGTAATGAAGGCTATGTTTAGTTAAAGGAAATGCCTGATAACACTGGTGATCTGTGTTCCACATGTCAAAAGTTGGATGATTTGCTTACCATTATTAGTACTAAATCTAGACTTACTGATGATGATTGTACTTGTGCAATTGGCATGTCTTGGAGAACTGTTGTGTATATTATTGACTGGACTGGTAAGATAAATCGTGTTAGACAAAAATAGTGCACATTTAGGAAAGTATGTGTTTATTGTCTTTAAAGATCACTCAACCCCTAACCCCTATAAATCAAGATGATGTCCCTTACAACTTTGGAATTCTGGATAGAAGTATTCAGCAAACCAAGGACTCAGAGTGTTTAGAAGGAAATACAAAAAAGAAAGGAGGAAGTTCACAACAAATAACAAGGAAGGAAAAGAAACTGATAAAAGCCTGTAAAGTAAAGAGAATACATACTAAAAAAGAAACTACTTTGTCATGTAACACACAGATTACAAAGGATGATAACATTTTTCTATCAGAAAACCTTCAGCCTACAGAAAAAGGCAGTATGTTTCCAAAAGAAAAGGTAGAAAAAAGAATCAAGGGGCAGGTGAAAAGGGAGAAATCAAAATTGAATGCAGAAGAATTAAATAACATTATTGTAAGAAAAAAGAGAAGAAAAATAGACATTGACAACATGGCTCAAGCTGTGGCTGGACAAAGCCAGCTGGATGAGACTTGTATGTTGCAAATGTAATGCTCAATGAAAACAATGGGATTAATAAGGCTTAAGGGTGATGAAGTTCATTCCTTTGCAATGTGACTGAAGAAGTTGAAGATTCTTCAAATCTGGTCAGCAAAGATATTCTTGTAATTAGAGATTCAATTATTAGAGGAAGTGAGGAGAGAAAATAATGAACATTGAATTGTGTTATGCTTCCCAGGTGCAAAAATAGAGGATGAGAGACAAGCCTTATAATGCCTAAATGTAAGGAAGTACATATCTGTTTTTATTCATGTCAGTACAAATGATCTCATCTACAAGGACTCCCTGATTGTTAGAAGGGAACTTACAGCCCTCTTAGATAGTATAGCTTGTACTGGTGTTATGTATTTTTCACAAATGACACATAGAAAGGAGATGTAGGTTACCATGAATGAAAAGATTTTTTGGGTAAATACCTACGTGAAAAAAATGTCCCTGTTTAAAAAGTCAAAGTAAACTTTATTGTCATTTAGAACTACACACGTGTAGCCTAAACGAAATTTCATGCATCAGCTCAATTCTTGAGATTACAAAGGAAAGTGAAACACATACAAGTAGAGGAATAAACATAACTAATAAATACAGTAATACTCCCAATACATGCAAGAAAAAGCATAGACATTTACCAACACTCATATACAAAAAGAATACCCTCCCCTGAGTTAAATTAACTACCCTATTTAAAGTAATACATACACTACAGATTTAAATGCCAAGTTTTTTGTCTAATATTGCAATTGACTGAGTTAAATAATACAGACTATGGATATAATAAATAAATATTGCACTTACTTGGAATATATGTAAGTATATATTGCACAAATAAATAAAAAATGACTTAGTATGTGTCCAAGCCCCTGGGATTAGTGCCAGAGTTCAGACGTCTAATCACTGTGGGGTAGAAATTGTTACTGAATCTTGTAGTCCTGCAGCAGATGCTGTGATATCTACTGCCTGTTGCCAGATGCTTAAACAGTCCATGTTCAGGATGCATGTTGTCCTATATTATTTTTGTGGCCTTTTGAATGCTTCTTGCAGAATAAAGATGTATCAATGGAAGACTGGAACCTGTTACCTTTTCTACAACCCTCACCACTCTTTGTAGCACCTTCCTTCTGTAACTGTGCAGCTTCCAAACCACACTGTGAATTTGCAGGTGATGATGGTCTCTATTGCACCTTTAAAGAAGGTGGAGAGAGAATATGAGAAGGATGCTTAGTTTTTTTCAGCCTTCTTAAAAAGTGGAGGCATTGATGGGCTTTCTTGACCAGGTGGCTGGTGTTTCCCGACCATAAGAGATCCTCTGATATGTGTACATCCAGGAATTACACTCTCCACACTCTCACCATTGATCCTGAGCACTGGGTGGTTTGTTCTCCTTTTCCTGAAGTCAGTGATAAACTCTTTAGTCTTGCTAACATTCTGGTCAAGGTTGTTCCCCTCACACCAACTGATCAGAGATGCCACCTCCTCCCTGTATGCTCTTTCATCCTCCTTTGTGATAACCCCATGACTATGGTGTCATCAGAAAATTTGAGGATATGGTTGGACCTATGCTTACCATAGCAGTTGTGGGTCAGGATGGTGAATAACAGTGGACTGAGAACACATCCCTGTGGAACTCTGGTGTTAATCATGATGCAGTTTGATGTGTTCTTAACTGAACTCTGTGGTCTCTAAATCAGGAAGTCCAGGATCCAGTTACAGTAATATTTACTGATTCCTAAATGTGCCAGTTTTTCTATCAGCTGCATTAGTACCACTGCATTAAATGGAGAGCTGAAGTCTGGGAACAACATCCTCACATTGTTGTCTTTGACCTCCAAATGATCAAGGGAGATGTGTAGTGCTACTGATATGGCATCAGCCATGGATCTGCATTGCATTGTAGAACTTTATTGCAGAATTCTAGCACACAAGTCATTTGATTTATTTTTGCTTCAGAAAAAAGGAGATATAAGATGTTTGTCCGCTTTCTTCAAATTGTTGTTACCATGAGTATCTTGGTCATGTATTGTGTTTTCTGTGTCTGAGACATCTTAAAATCTCACATGTGATGAGGGGAATTGAGACAATCATGTGCAGGGGTAAATGAAGCTTAAAAATAGCGACAAATCTCAAAAATAGGGACATCCTATTCATGGGGTATATCAGGCCAGCAAATAGGAACTTTTCTTCCAAATAGAGGCAGTTGAGAGGTCTGTCTGGTTGACACGCTGACACAGTGTATATTATTCCCTGTGCATTGCAGACCACCAGTTGTGGATTGGAGTTCCTTAGACATTGCTCCTATGTCCCAGGTGGAGCCTTAACTGTGATGTGGGTGCAATCACTGGCACCCAATCGCTAAAGGAAACAGGATATATCATAAAACATCTGCATGATTTTGTTTCTTTCCTCTGTGGTTCAAAGGATCTGCTTATGTTCCACCATATGCTGTAGCATGCCCTTGAGACACTGCTGTAGTTTCTTTAAGGCAGATACCCACTATATCTTTATTTGGTCACTGGAAGGTTCCTGTAGTAGCCAGTATTGTCAATGTTACACATACCTTCTTGTCCACAAGAATGGGTATTCCATGCATTCTGTGAAACTTAATGTGTGGGTGACGCATCCCTACCAGGTCCTTATGGAGTCTCTGCAAATACCGTAGTGGTCCTCTTTATCTGTGTCATGGAAGGTATGAAATGTTAAGCATGGTTAGATCCTTCTGTAACACCAAAGGCAACAAAGAGCCCATTCACAGTTACCGGTTGTAAGATGGGATTGAACATTTACATTTCAGCTAATCCTGCTGCTCCTCTAACATTATAGGCCAATCTGTGTCTTTGCTCACCAGGATTTTATGGTAAGCAGTTAAACCAGCATTCTCATCTCATTGTGCATCTTTTATACATTTCTGAATAGCTTCACCATATTGTTTGCCCTCATTTACATTCATAATCACCATTATTATCATAAAATTGCTTATCTTAATCACATTATATCGGACTTGCATGATCATGCTACTCATGCATCTGAACAGCCCCCAGCCTGCACTCTGCCACTCATCATGAAATTCCACCATTTACATTGCATTACTCATTTACAAATCTAGAAGTTAATATCTCTCAAGCAGGGCAACATACAGTGCAAAAATCATTGACAATTTTCTTGAATATCACCTAAGGTTATACCTGGTTGTTATGCTGCAGACTGTAACTCAGTTGATTTTGGAAATATTAATGTACATATAGAAATATTTAATATCTTCATTATTAATAGAACAACTAACAATAACTGTGCATATCACATTATAAATAGATAGTGACAGCATATTTTGTCTCCTATTATGGCATTTCACACTGTGCCCTTTATTAAAGTGTAGATAATTCAGTTATGTGCACACTGGAGAATATGAAAAACGGGTGACAAATAGTATCTCCACAGAAGTGCATCCTTGATTAACAATGGTGATGTCATTTGGTTTCTTTGCACTGCTTGTTATTAAATGGTATGTCACTTGGCTTAGGAATTCAGTAGCATAAAAAGTCTTGTGACAGCATAAAGAGTTATGTGTTAAAAAGAAGTAAACAGAAGAGTGCTGTCAGTGTGAATTTCATTACAGCCTAGTGACACCTCAGGGTGCTTCTGCAGTTATATCCTACTGATGCCTTTAGGCATCAAATATCACTTATTCATTTCAAAACCATGTTACATAATTAAACCATTTTACAAGGTACTAAAAAAATTAATCTTAAAGTTTACAAGGTGGTTAACCCATATGTATTGATATTTAATGTCTGTCTAGCGCAGCTAAAGATATATTGAATATTCTTTGTATTTTATTTGTATTACAATAATTTTCATATTTCTCTAAATATCTCAACAATCAAGTGACAGAGACAGAACTGACTTGCTTTATATGAAAGATTGCAGTTGTGTTGAGGAACTGCTCCTGGCAGTAAGTGTGAATTGTTTGCATGGTTTCTGCAATATTATAAGCCATTTATACAATATTACAAAAAAATAACATTTATTGTGTTTGCAGTGGCTTATAAAATGTAGTTTAATACATAGAACTGAATTAATGCAACAACTATGAAGATTACTTTTTGATGAATAGTTTGCCACATATAATTTTATAATTTCTCTTACTATTCTAGCGATATAGCCATTTGTTTGAACTGTGAGACATTAATCCAGACCAAACCCTTTGTTAGGGTACAAACTAAAAATGGAGGTTATAAGTTAGCATTATTTATCTAGGTCTAAAGACTTGTGCTGTGAAACTGTCTATTGATTTGACTGACTCATTCACTGATTAATGCATTCATTCCTTCAGTCTCCAATCCAAAGTTAATTCAACTTAGGGTCATGGAAGATGTAAAGCCTATCCAGGAATTCAACAGGTTCAAAAGCATAGAAACAGGCTGACAAGTTATCAGAAAATGCATAAACACACACACACACACACACACACACACACACACACACACACACACACACACACACACACACACACACACACACACACACACACACACACATACACAGGCAGACACACACACACACATTGGCAAGTTATTAGTAAATGCATAAACACATGCGGGCACGCGTGCGTATATACACACACACACACATACACATGCACAGACACACACGTGCACACACATTTAAACATGGCATACAAACATATGGTATGCCTTTGTAATGTGAGAAGTCAGAGAACTCAGATGAAAAAAAAACTGACTCTGTACAGAAGGCAGTCCAGCCAGGAAACTGAAGACAAGCAGTTTTACTCAGCAATGCTAACTACTTGTCCACTCTTCAGTCCTTTTCTGATACTCACTTTAATCACTTCAGGGTTGAGGAAGAGCAAAAGTCTTTCTCCATACTCAATGATACATAGTGACACACAAACTAGTTCTGGATAAGATAGAAGTCTATTTCAGAATTCACACCACTACCCAAGTACACACATGCTCATTGACTCATACAGCACAAACACTTATGGGCAATATGGAAAATGACCACTTCATCAGTAAAAATGTGTTTGATATGTAGGAGGAAAGTCATGAGAACATGTGTAAGCCATGAGGACACTGTATTTGGAAATTGAACTGGACAACCAAGCACTGTGAAGCAGTAGGGCCAATCCCAGCACCACTATACTGTTATTTTAACTGATGTTTTTTTTTTTTTTACATTTTACTTTTATATGTAGTTACTCTGATAGCACTTCTTCAGAATATCTAATCTGCTGTTTTACTTATCATGCATTTTTTTTATCCACTGTTTTAGAAATTTACTATACTACACTATTATGTGTACTTTACTGCATTGGTTATCCATTGTATTAGAAGTTTTATTGCCAGTCATTTTCACACCCACCTGCAAGCCAAGACTGTGCCACAAATTCATCTTGTAGAGATTATTGTATTATATTGATAATGAAATTCAAATAAATAAATGTAGCTTTGTTTATATGTGGAATTTAATAGTGGTGGGCCTGTTATGAAAAAGGATTTGGTATACAGCCTAGAAAGTGAGAGAGAACTGAGACTGATGGCTGAAAAACTGATGTATCATATAAGTCTGCCATGTGTTTGGGTTTAAGCTTTTATGCATATTTATGGTAGTACTTAAAATGGAGCAGTTTATAATTGCAGTTGTTAGTTTGTACTGGGGATCTACTACAGGTGCTGATATGTTAATAGCTCATGACACACCTGCCTGCTGTCACTTGCTTTTAGAAGCAAGTGCTCGAAATACCACTGGTCCATTCTTCTGCTTGTATGTCACCCTGTCTACAACTGACACTGTACAACTATATAGCTATACTAGACCTTGAACCCTAATCCCTGAGCCCTTGACATTTTACCCTAAACCTCCACTCCCCCTTCCTAACCCTAAAGTATCTGATCACTCTCTAAACCTAAAATTCCAACCCCCTTCCTAAACCTAAATTCCCTGGTTGTCCCCTAAACCTAAACTCCCTTCCTGCTCTCAAAACCTAAACCCCTCTTCCATTCCCAAAGCCTAAAATCCCCCCTGCTCTCTCCCCATGGCTACTTCCCAAACTCATAGTTGGGTTTGAGCAGCAACCTAACTGACAACAAGGAGTTTGTGTCCCTGGCATCAGGACAGTGTTTTTCAAACACTTGAAACTTGAATGACTGTAATGCTCTCATGTATCGGACTTGACGTTTTATAGGTAGAATATCAGCTTTAGAAAGCTGAACAATGAACGCAAGAGCTAGCAGACCCTGTTGAGCTATATTTGATATTTAAAGTTTGTGATTGCTGGTAGGCAGAATTTATGACATGGATTAGGCTGGAATTTATACCCATTTTCCTTTTGTAATTGCTATTGCATGGGGGTTAACAACTTTTATTGACCTTGGAACCTGTAGATTTTTTAGCATGTTTAAAAGAAAGGGTTGATTTAAATCATAGTCTTGCGTATTTGAAAAGGAGAATCATTTCAATGGGTGCACATGGCAGGAATTTTGAGCTGGGTCTTGATGTTTCATAATCTTGTCATGTGCAAAGTATATATAAGAGTCAGATGAGGTTGGATTTGAGATCATAGGTACTGAAATGATAACTTAGCTTTACATTTTTCAGGAAATGTGCCTGTAGCCAAGCATGTGTTAATATAATGTCAGGGAATGGACATATTGCAAGGATGCAGGAAGTTTGAAAAAAGACCACTGGAGCCTAGTAGTCCATTTTACCTCACATTTGTTAAACAGTGAAATATCTGATTTGCCAGGGATGTGATGTTTCTGCCTATGATGTTTTTCTGTGTGACCTTTTTACATGCTGTTTTGTTCATTATTGGGAAATTATGCAATCACTATAATAGCATGAACATAATGCTTTCTTTAAAGCTGTGTTTTCAGGTGATTGCCAAATTATTTATTAATGCTGTTCTGATCAGCCCATAAAAGGGACAAAACATGTCATGTTTACACCTAGTGGTATTTCGTTTTATTGGCCTGAATGATTTAATTAAGTGTTGTAAAAAAAGTCATTGACATTCAAAAGCCATGTAGCTGAAACACTGGTTTGCCAGTGTCTTTGTGATGTTTGTACCTATGATGTTTTTCTCTGTGATCTTTTTGCATGCTGTTTTGTTCATTACTGGGAACTTATGCAATCTCTTTAAAGGTATGGACATAAGGCTTTCTTTAAAACTGAGTGTTTTCAAGTGACTGCCAAACTATCTACTTATACTTTACTGCTTAGGCCATAGAAAGGGTGAAACATGTCATGTCTACAACTAGTGGGATTTGACCTTTATTGACTATAATGCTTTAATAAAGACTTTCAAATAAAAAAAATAAAAAGTCATCATTCAGAAGCAATGTAGCTGAAACACTTGTATGTCCTTAAAAGTTAATTCACATGTCTCCCATGGGCCTGTTACCAGGAGGTTTAAAGTATTACATACAGTGAAGTCACTAGTTTTCCCCTGTCTTCTTATGTTTTTGGCTATGATGTTTACCTGTGTGACCGTTTTACTTTCTGATGATATGTATGTATGTATGTATATACAGTAGAACCTCTGTAAGTTGACCACCCATGGGACTGTAACAAACTGGTCAACATATGGAGGTGGTCAAGATAAGGAACTAGGCCTACTGTACTGATACATCCATGTACTTTACTTTCTTGTACAGATTTTATTAGAGAATATCATATGAAATCATACATAAGCAAAACACAGTAAAATCATACAAATACATTTACTGTTTTCTTATAGTTTAATCATTCTTTCTGTAAAAAAAAAAAGTCAGTCTTGGTCTGTTTCTTATTCTTATTACAAAGGTAAGTGGAGAAGGCAATCGTAATGCTGCCTACACCACTCAGCATACCTGGGCACAGCAAATGACTTCAACTGCATTATCAGATGCCTGACATCTTGTTTTGGAGTCTCTGCAATTTCTGTGTCATCCTCATTTGCTTCTCCCACTTCATCAGCTGCTTCATGCACTTTTACGCTGGTCTGTACTTCAGTCAATATCACTTAGGAAATTGCTTGTGGGTCAGGTTCATTACAGGTTGCCACCTCATCATCCATTGCAACAAAACCTTCAAAATCTACTCCTTCAAATTCTACCATGGGAGATGGACTGTCTGATGGAGCCAAAACATTGTGCTCTTGGGCTGTGACAAATTCAGCTTTCTTGAAACTGTATCATTTCTGGCTGAACTTTATTCCAAGCAGAACTGATCCAGAGAACAGCATCCAGAGCATTAACTGATACAGTGGATGAAGTTGCTTCCATAGGCGGACCACAAGTTTGTGATTTAGTAATGACCCACTGCAGGAGCTGGACTCGGTAGTGCATTTTAAATATTTTGATGATGCTTTGGTCAAGAGGTTGGATTTTTGAGGTCATGTTTGGAGGCAGAAATTTCAGTGTCATGTTTGTAAGACGATTCACTAGCGGGTGGACAGGACAATTGTTTATTGTCAGTAGAATAGACCATTTCATCTTCTTCATTTCTCAGTTGATACCATTTACCCACTCCTCAAATAGGGCACCAGTCATCCATGAGCATTTGTTTGATCTCCAAGTGACAGGGAGGTCTTCAGGCTTCAGGATCTTGAATGCGTGTAGCTTTGCCAATTTACCAATCACCAAGGGCTTTAATTTCTCTCCAGTTGACCTAGCGCAAAGCAGAACTGTGAAACGTTCTTTGGAAAGTTTTCTGCTTTTACATTTGTCACCTTTCATGATGAAGCTCCTGTCAGGCATCACCTTGAAAAGAGTCCACACTAATCATCATTAAAGATGTCGACATCTGTGAAGCCTCTGGCAAAGTCTGGGAACTTTTTGATGAACTCTTCCATAACTTCTACTGGAATGTCATTGGATTCACCACACAAGACTTTCTGGGAGATCTCAAGTCACAGTTTAAATTTCTCGAGCCATGCTTGGAAATCTGCCACCCCCGAATTCATGTGCAATTTTTTTAGCAACTTCTTGGATCATTGGCCCAGAGATTCAGGCGTTAACTATCCTCATTTGTTTGAACCAGCTTAATGTGACTTTATTGACTTCTTCCTTTTCCACTGTAGGTCTCCGCTTTCCTTACCATATCTCTCCAAGTATTCATGTTTACATTTTTGCATGTTGCTAACTGTGGTCTTGCTAACAACAGAATGTTCCGCCATTTTTCTTTGGCTGCTGCTTTCCAGGAAATGTAGAAGATCAACATTTTTCTTTAATGTCAGCTCTGTGAGTTCTTTCCTTTGGGCCATCATGTCTCAATTAACTGTAAACATTTTCAGTAATTCTAGGATATACCTACATTTCAGACCAGTCCTTCATGTTGAAAAAATCTTCAGCAACACGTGATAAACAATAGGACGTTAGGCCTAATCCAACTCGTGGGAATAATAAAACATGAAAAAAGAACTTAATAGTTTGCACAGGTTTCTTTCCTCCATGACCCCCCCCCCACTGGGATTAACTGCATAAAACAACATCTAATAAAACCTCCGGGAAGCAAGAACCTGACACCCTACAGCTTTTCTGTTGTAATAGGTGAATTACAAGTTAGTTTTTGTAAAGTTATAAACCTTAAAAGTGTATGCACATCAGTGAAGGGTTCCAGCCAATTGCCACTAGATTGGGCCAATACTTTGAATCAGCCTTACATACACACACACACACGCACACACACACACACACACACACACACACACACACACACACACACACACACACACACACACACACACACACACAGTGTTCCAGTCCCAAGCATTTACTGTGTAAATTAGTACATTTTTGCTTTTACTTTCAGCATAGTCTCTATACTAATCACATCTCTCTCTATAACTGCCAAACAGTTGTGTGCTTGCAGTGATAATTATTTAAAGTATTCCAGAGCTATGTAGCTTTTGTTAGATACTGATATTGTAATCTTATTACTCACCTTAAACTGATAGTTTTTCAGCTCTTCTCCCTGTGGGGGATGGGCTTGCTTCATTCACTATGCTCACTCTGCTCCCCACCCTGTAAATTTACTCTCCACAGAAACCACTGGTAATTCTAGATTGCCATATCCAGTACTGAATCCCCCCCCCCTGGCATAAACAACATTGTCCTCAGATGAATTAACAAAATCAGAATCCATTTCATACAAAGAGAGAGTCAATGGTTCATCTTCTTCTTCATTGTTCAAAACAGTTACAGTATCAGAACATTCAGGCATTATTTTATCAAAGTAAACATGCAACAACAATTTCCTGCAAAACTTTGTCAACTGAAAAAACAAATCGGCAAAAGAGGGAATATGAGTAGGTATAAACTTACTACCCTTAAATAATACTGCCCTCATTTCACTGGTAAGATTTACCACACATAATTCGCTTTGATTATACTCACAGCCATTAATCTCCACAGGCAATGAATTAACACTGTTACAGTCATTTAAAGTGATTTCTTCCCTTTCTACCTTTTCCCTGATTATTCTGCTGAAATGGATGACCATTTTAGATTCAGCTATTTGTTTAGCACCATCCACTTCTGCAGCTGGTAAATCTTCAAATGAAACAGGTTTTTTGGCGTTCTGCTCCCCAGAAGATGCTGATGATGAATTGCGATGCTTCGTCTGACCCCTGACCTGCCACGTGATGGAGTACACTGCCAGGAAAACAAGGCTCTTTCCTCATAGTCTCTAATATCACACAACAGCTTTTTTCTTTTATGCTGAATAATTTCAGCTTCAGTCTTGCTTATCCTCTCATTGATATGTCCCATTTGTACCCAATAGCAGGACTCAGTCACAACCTGGTCCTGCAACTGAACAATCTCCTTTTTAAGTTTTTCATGGGCTCTCAAGTTCCATTTAACCAAAACACAGAGCCAACTCCTCAAACAGGTCAGAGTAATATTCAATAAATTCAGTAGCTGGCAAGCGATCCACCCATAAACCCCTAGGTGTTATATTTAAACTCACATATTTCTCCAATAAATGGGTGTCAAAAAGCAGAGCACCTTCTTTTGCCATTAGTCTCTCCAGCTGCACAAATCTCCCCTCAGGATCCTGATTATCAGTCACACACCAGGGATCAGCATGTGCAAATCTCTTTTCACATTCACTAAGAATACATACATACAAATGTTTCAAGCACAGGCATTAATGCCCTTCTAGCTTGCCAATAAAAGAATGTCCATAAAGTTTAAATTACTGGGCAAATCAAACAACCCAGAAGTACCAACTGTTTGTGACATAATTGGTACTGAAATAAAATATAAAAATAGCCAAAAACATAAACTCCAACTCCTGATAAGTTCTTGACCCTAGGACATACACTGCAATGACCATATGAAAACATTCCACAAGGCAAACTTGTAATAATTTTGGACTCAAAGTCATAATTTAGGATTTCCTTAAGATTTTTACTTCTACAAAATGAAAATGTAACAAACTTAGGAAATAGATGACCAATATTTTCATCCTCAGCTATTAAATACCAAAATCTTTTAACAATATTCACTAAGGTTTTGTGTATGCAGGGATTTCACTGCTATGTCTTTAATATTTAATTGTTTAATTATTTAAGTGGATCTTGTTATTTTTGTAATTATTTAAATATTTGTTGTTTGCCTGAATATAAAAGTGGCTGTGTGTTGTGTTACTCTGACCCTTGAAGGCAAACTGTCGAGGCACCAGAACGCTGTAACCATAATAAAACTGGAGGTGCTGTTGTTGATCCTGTGTGTTTCGTTATTCTGAGGGATGGACATTGGAGCTTATACTTCCTAATGACTCTACCTCCCCATCCATTCTAAATAGCCTCTATCCCCTAAACTATCACTATCCTCCTCATATTCATTCTGTTATCACACTGCACTCAACCACCATCATGTCCATCACTACTATTACTTTGAGCTCACTTCTCTCACTTACACTCTCTCTCCTAACAATAATCACAACTTTCCAGACATCCAACATACCTCCTACACCCACCTGTACAACCACCACACACCCACATTTATAAAGTTACTCAGTCATCCACCTTAGCTTATTCACAGCTAATACCTCTGTACTATCCAAAGTAAAAATTCTACCTCTCCAAAGACATCCCCATTATCACACTACCAAAGGCAACCATTTTTAGGAAAAAACTAATAAGTATAACCCATACCATTTGCCAAAGCATTATATCCCAGTGCGGTGATGTACAACCCAACCCAGGCCCAACCACCCCACCCCCCCCAGTCCCAGCAAACCTAGCAAAAATCTCATGTTATCAACCATACATCTCCAAAGCCTTAGAAACAAGATACCTGAACTCCAGGGATGGATTTCACAAAACAACCCAGATATTACAGCAGCTACTGAAACCTGGTTGAAATCATATTTAAAAGACACCGAATTTCTCCCCCTAGGTTACTCATGCCTGAGATCCAATCAGCCTCACAAGAGAGGAGGAGGAGTAGCAAAAGGGAGCAAATATACATTCCCTACTCAAAACCAACAGTCAACTTCTCCTCAGCCAAAGTACTAATCTCTAAATTAAAACTTAAATACCATAAAAACATTTGCATAATTGCTCTGTATATTCCTCCAGGAAACAGCATACCAGTATTAGGAAACATATTTGCCTGGAGTTCCCAAAATATAGATAATGAAACCATCATTCTAGGTGATGTAAACATCGATTGGCTAGACATTGCCCACAACAACCACTCAAAAAACCTAAATAAACCTTTACAACTTCTCCCAACTAATTGAAGACATCACCAGACTCCACAAAAATAACAACCGGGGCTCCACAATAGACTGGATAGTAGTTTCTCACCCTAACAATGTCATCACTGCAAGCATATTACCTAATAGCATTAGCAACCACCACCCACCATATATCCTATGCAAAACTACTCCAACCCCAGGCCAACACCAATACAAATCAACCAGAAATTTGACTAAGTTCCAACCATCCATATTTAATGAAACCTTAGCTAAAGTAAATTGAGAACCCCTCAAATCCCTTCCACTTAATGACGCTGGTGAATTCTTTAACTCAACATTCCTAGACATCTTAAATAGGCAAGCATCCACCTGCCAAAAACAAATAAAACATAACCATGCAAGTTGGCTCTCAAAATCCACCAAAGACATCATGTTGACAAGGGATAAAATCTGGAAATTTTGCAATAAAACAAAGACCCCTCAACTCTACTATATTAAAAGCAACTCTGTAACCAGGCAAAATGTCTAATAACCAGTGAGGAAAAAGCCCACTACCTCCACCTACAAAGATAACATAAAAATAATCCCAAAATAATTCTGGTCCTCCAGCAACCAACTATTACACCCAGACTCTCAAAGCAACCCATCCCCTGACCCATACAAAACTCCATACCGAACTTGCCACCCTCTTCAGTTCCTACTTCATTGACACCATAGCTAACCTAACCATCACCTTTCCTACAATTAACACCACCATCACCAAGACAGCTGATGGCCAAATCATCCCAGAAAACAATCCTATCCTGAAATCTAACCTACAATTCTCCCCCAAACCCACCGCTACAATAAAAAAACTTTTACTTAAGCTAAAACCCTGTACTCTGATCCCTGACAATCTACCCCTACACTTCCTGCAGCTAGCTGCAAACTCTATAGCTTACCCCATCAGCATACTCATTAACAGATCGATTAAAGAATCCCTTGTCCCAGACATCTGGAAAAAGCATTCATTCTCTCCTTACACAAAGGCGGTACCAACACATACACCCCAAACTTTTTACCCATACCAATTCTCTCACCTCTCTCTAAAATACTGCAGAAATGCATCCATGCCCAACTCCTTAACCCCCTGCTTGAAAATCAAATTCATTCACCCACTCAGCATGGTTTTTAGACCAGGACACAGTGCCACTACTGCCTCCCTATATTTCCTTGATACAGGTAACTGGGCAAGGGAGTCTGGTAAAATAATCACTTCACTTTTTCTCAATCTCTCCAAAGCTTTCCATATCATTTCCCACACTATCCTCATCTCTAAACTAGCCACCCTCCACATTTCTCCACCTATCCTACAGTGTTTCAATAGCTATCTCTCCAATAGGCAGCAGTCCACCAAATGGCAACAGTCTTACTCTTTCTTCCTGAATACTTCCACAGGGCTACCCCCAAGTCTCCATAATTGGTCCTTTCTTATTTAGCATCTTTATTAAAAACTTTCACTCCACTCTCCCACAATGCTCAATAATCCAGTATGCTGATGACTCTACAATAATATGCACTGCAAATTCCAGCTCTGAACTCCAGCAAATCACCCAGAATGCCCTCACCTCTACTGAATCTTGGATGCTTAACAATTATCTTGCCCTAAATCTGAAAAAAAAAAAAAGTAGTAATTTGTACCTCTAAGAAAACCACTCCCCCAGATACAAAAAAACTCTTCACTATACAAGCCCAAGACAATACCACTATAGAAGTTGTCCCACACATTAAATTACTATGTATTGTTATAGATGAAACCCTTAACTTTGACATACACATAAACAATAACATAAAAAAACACACCAAAAGCTCGGTATGCTCTACAGACACCAATGCTTTCTTGGCCTCTCTACTAGGCAAACCCTTACAAATACCTTTTTATTATCCTCCCTGCTTTATGGTGCCTCTCTCCTCACTAATATCCATAATTCTACAAAATACAAACTTGATATGTGTTACAACAGACTAGCCAAATTTACCACCAAGGCCAAATTCTCGTCCCACCACTGCTACTCACTGAAACAATTAGGGTGGCTGGAACTCCACCACCATCTCTCATTCACCCAACTAACTATACTGCACAAAATAATCTACAGACCCACAGACTGTCCTGCTCTCTCAACTCTACTTGCCAAATACCAAGCCAACAGCAACTAAGATCTGAAAATCATCTACAGTACTTCTAAAAGTAGAAAATCCCACCTTACCTGTTGGTCAACTCCTCTACTCCTTTACCATTGCCAAACTATGGAACGCACGTTCACCTTCTATAAGAAACATAGGCAGCATGACCACCTTCAAACAAATACTGAAAAATCATCTCAACTCTTCCTGGCTATGTACCTGCTCTATAACCTAACCTCTTCCTTCTCCTTATATGATAACTAAACTCCTATGGGTTTTGCTACTAGTGATTGATGATACTTTCTCCATACTTATTATTTTTGTCACTTGTTGATACTGATACAATAATACTGATTAATATATCTCTGTTTGTACCTCTCTGATTGAATTTATCTGGCATTCAACTAAATTCCTGCTTTAATGTATATTTTCTGTATATATTACTGTAATCACTATATACAGAAAATATACTCTTTCTACTTCTGTACCAATGAATGTTTAATTTTTTTTCTGTATGTATGTTCTTATCAGAGTTTTTCTCCCTGGGCCTCCATTGAAAATAGGCTCTTATAGGTCCAGTGGATTTTCCCGGTAAACAAATGCAATAAAATCAATCAATAAATAAATAAATAAATAAAATAACCTTTGCTAAAGAAAAAAATAATACAACTAAGGGGCAAAGCCCACACCTTCCACCCCTTGATGTAGAGTGGACTCAACTTGTCAAGTTATAGAGGAGAAATTAATATTGTGCATCACAGTCCAAGTGGTCAAGACAGAACTTAAAGAGGTGGTCAATACAGAGAAGTCGATCTTCCATTGACTACATGTGGTGTGTGTCTGGTCTATGAAAATTAGGTCAAATTCAATGTAGTGAGGTGGTCAACCATAGAGGTTCTACTATATATATATGTATATATGGGTCTACTTTTATTAGTTTAAGTTACGTTTCTTCGACTAACAAAAGTACGACCTTATTGACGAGGAAATGCACTTCAAAGAAAGTGCACGTCCATGAATTCTGGTTCACAGAACTGGCAATAAAAATAAAAAAGAACAACTATGCACCCCCCCCACACCCCCGCTACATTATATATACTAACTCCGAGATAGCACTACATTGGGGAAACAGCTATATTCCCTTATCGTCATTGTAGCATGGTTTAATGCTACAGTGTGTCATTTTTATTTTATTTTTACTTTATTGTAGTGCAATCTCAGAGTTAGTATATATAATGTAGCGGGGTGTGTGGGGCGCATGGGGGCTTGCCCCCCTGCAAAACTGTCTTTACAGTGCTCTTTTTTATTTTTATTGCCGGTTCAGTGAACTGGAATTCACAGAAGTGCACTTTCGCATAAATAAGATCGTACTTTGTAACTTCGACTAATAAAAGTAGACCTATATATATATATATATATATATATATATATGTGTGTGTGTGTGTGTGTGTGTGTGTGTGTGTGTGTGTGTGTGTATGTATATATATATATATATATATATATATATATATATATATATATATATATATATAGATATATATATAGATATATATAAATATATATATATATGAGTCTATTTTTATTAGTCGAAGTTCATTTCATCATAATGTATTTGAAGAAGCAACAGTGTGCCTCACTTGCTGTTCATTTCTCTAACTTATAACTGCTTATTAATTTCATTGTTTTTTTTATTAATGGTCACACATTCTCAAATAATGGTCACCCACGGTCATACATTCTCAAATAATACCCCCAAACTATCCAGTTTTAGATAAATCTGCCAAGTTTAACAGACACATAAAAAGGATGAAATCAAATAGAGGACTGGGGAGTGGTGTACTGCAGACAACCTCTGCACAAATATGTAATATATGGAACATATGTTAATTAAAGGAAGGGAACACTATGATTAAAATTTTAAAAAGAGGCATTTTTTTTAATATAAATTATTTGGTAACTTTATTTTCTATGCAGCACTAATGTCCCTGCATCACTCTAAGTAGCTATTATTTATCAATTTGTTTTATCTCAAAATTGTTTGATAGGGCAACTGTACTAACATAATTTTGTTTTTATCTGATATTTATTCTGACTTCAATGAGTTTTATATCTCCAAAAATAATTTTTCCTGAATCTGTCTCCTTGTGGTTGTGATGCTCACTCACACAGAATAAAATGCACATAATTACTAATTGAAGAATTTGTGAAGAAAAGTATCATTATATTTTTAAATGTCAGTCTTGGATATGTGTTTCTTGCCCTCTTCTTTTCTTTCTGCAGCTACCAACATTGCCCAAATGATTTGCTTTTGTAAAGGCTAAGAATTTCATAACTGCAGTAGCAGCAAGTATTTGTTCTCTGACACTAGTGGGATAAAAGGAAGAAATAGCCATTATCACCTTGATATGTGGTATTTTAACTAATGTCTAATGGAAATAAGTAGCAGAAGTAACTTCTACACATTCCTAATGAAGGTAATGCATGATAAGTTCATAGATTAGTACTAGTATGAGACTAACTGCCCTTGCAGGAAATTTCAAGCCTAGCCAATTATCTCAAGTGAGAATCAAACCCTGTATATTGTGGCTGTAAGGTAAAGAGCTTAACCATTATACCAACCTTACAAATGCTGAGGAATTAATAGATAAATGCTTATATAGGGAGAAACAGCTACTCTGTGTTTTATTTATATAGTGTAATGCTGAGATCATGTTGTAAGGGGAAAATGCAGTCACTTGTGAAGAAAAATTGTGGTTAGTGAGCACTTGTACTTCAAACGGCTGTAAGAAAATTTTCATTCAGCAGATATGATCATTCAATAGTTTAAAAATAAACATAAGCATGAACAAAGCACAATTCTACCAGGTTTCTAGGGCAAGACTTTGTATTCTTTGAACTGTAGTGTTTCAATGTGACAAATAAGTCATGTAACTAAAAAAGTTAAAGTCAAATGTCCAACAAAGTAATGAAAAATCCTTACATTTATTGTGTACATGTGCTGAATAGCAGCAATATTTATATACCACACTGTATAAAGTTGCATTATCTTCCTTATTCGCCTAGCCACCTGAAGTCTGTGTGTCCCATCATCGTGTACTATACAGAAAGCAGTTGTATGTTCTCTAGTTAAACACAAATCCAATTGCTATACCAAGAGTGCACTCATTAATTAATGCAAAACTTGATAATTTTCTGGACATGCGTCATACATTAGCAAGACTTAGGAAACATAGTATTACTTAGTTCACAGATTTTTGGCTTTTCTGCATTAGGAGAGAAATGGCATTTATATTCTTGTCTATAGTGCTCTTTCACAGATGTAAAATTAAAATACCATTATTTAAAAAAAATATATATATATATATATATATATATATATATATATATATATATATATATATCATACTGTAGCATGCCTGAAAACAAGCACTAGCTAGCCTAAAGTTCTATAATGTCATAAGACAGTTTTTATCTCTAACACTAGAAAGTATGGAATATGAAGTGCAGCTTTGACAATACAGATCCACTGCATGCAATATTGACCGTGTCAAACTTTAGCTGTACTGTCTATTTCAGGTATTTTTTACAGTCCAGCAGTTGATAGTAATGGAAGACAATATTCCATTCATAACATTAACTGATGCATTCAGAAAGAGTTTATAGTTTTTCAGCTATGACCTGCCCACCTCCTCCTGTGATGTTAATGGAATTCATTGAATGGGTAGAAGACATCTCTTCTGGAGTTTGATCCTCATAATGCATTTCCTTTCCCAAATCCTGATATTCGGATTCGTTGTTGAGTGCTGTTCTGAAACTAGCTTCACTACCTGCATCACTATTTGGCATAAGAAGGAAGGTTATGTGACTCACTGGGCTTTGTTCACTGTTAGCTTCCAGAGAAATATTTCTGATCATTGTTTTCTTAGTCATAGTATTACTGAGGGATTCATCACAATGTATTGACAAAGCCATGTCTGTCATGCCATAGCTCACCTTATGCTTGCAGCCACACTGTGCTTTGTCTGAAGGAGAGTTCTCCTGCTCAATAGCTTTGCTATCTGATGATGATGTGGATAGTGTTGAGCCACAGAAACTATTGGACTGCCTGCGGGAAACATTACTTTGTCTCAGCGTAACTCTGGCTGCCACTTTAAAAGAATGAGCTGCAGTATTACACCTCACTTCTTCAATGGTATTTCTTGATGGCTTGAACACAATAATATAGATTTTATTGAAAAATATGCATCCTAACAGTCCAAAACTAGAAGCTAAGATAGCAATAACTTCAACAGCTGACACAAATTTCCCATATGTACTTGCATATGCTGGAATGAAGGAAATCCAGACTATAAAGAAAATTAACATACTGAAAGTGATAAACTTAGCTTCATTGAAGTTTTCTGGCAGTTTTCGTGATTTAAAAGCAAAAAAGAAGCATATGGCAGCTAGTAAACATATGTAGCCAATCAGGAAACCTAGTGCCATCAATGAGCCCTCATGGCATGTGATAAAAATAATTTCATCCTCTAGTTCTTGGTTTCTATAACTGGATGGAGGAGCTGTGTAAAGCCAAATTACACATGTCATAACTTGCACAAATGTACACAGAAAAACTAACAGGAACTGAAGGTTAAGGCCCCACCACTTCTGTTGTAAACCTGTTGGTATTTTTGCCTCAAATACTAATAGAACACGATTGGTTTTAACTAGGATGCAGGAAATGCATATCACAAAGCTAATTCCAAATGCTGGTTGCCGTAAGCGACATGACCAATCTTTAGGTTCCCCAATAAATAGTAAAGAACTAGAAAAACAGCAAATCAGGGAGAAAAGAAGAAGGTATGAAAGTTCTCTGTTGGTGGCCTTGACAATCGGAGTGTTGCGGAACTTAATAAAGACACTAAGTACAAAAGAAGTCAAAAAGATCCCAAGTATAGAAAAAAGTGTCAAAGCAATTCCAAATGGTTCAGTCCAGGACAAGAAATCAATTTCCTTGGCAATACAGGAGGTGTGGTTCTCACTGGACCATGAATCCTCAGGGCATTTCTCACATGCACTTGCATCTAAAAAAAAAAAGCAACAAAGAAAATGTTCAGCAGTTTATTTTTCAAAAACTAGATTTAGCAAGTAAAACTTATATATAATATATGTATTAACAAGGCAGAATAAAAACAGACACAATTAGATACTTTCAAACTATGCAGGCTAAAAGTTTTTTCAAAGAAACAAACTTTTAATCATCATGTTAGACTCCTGTTATACTTCAGTTCCAGGCACGAACTCAGCTGTCCAGATTTTTTCAGAATGTCCAGATTTTTTGCCTGATTTTTTTTTTGTCTTTTCCCCATAAAATTGTGGTTTTCTGGGAAATTATTGGCAAGTCACTTAGGACTCAAGTCAGAAAATAATGACAGACATTTGAGTTTCAGACTTCATACTCTTCAGAAAATTCATGCTAATGCAAAACCTGTTATTCTATCAATGTAATACATTTGTAAGAGCAATATTTAAAAACTGTCTCTATTGTTGGGTCTTTGTACCCCCATTATTTATGGCTTTGTCCAGATTTCTTGCTCTAAGAGGTTGAAAGGTATGTCAGACATTGCTGCAGTGTTGTCAAAATTAGCAGACATCTAGACAGCAGAATAGGGGCCAGGGCATAGATATGCATATGCAAATATAACTGTGAGATATGGGCAGGAAAGCAGCAGACTTTAGCTATAGTGGTAAAAAATATTTGCTCAGGTGAGAAGGGTCCATTTTAAACCAATTGTATTTCCCAAAAGAGTATGGTGAAAACTTATAAAGGAAGTAAGGGAAATACTTCTGTGATGCTGGATGTACAAGTGATTATGACAATAGTAGTAAGGAACAAAAAGGCAGAATAATGTTCTGTTTAAGCTTGCTCAGCAAAATCACAACAATAACTAAAAGATGAGCGATGCACCACACCATAAAATGTATCTCAACGATTTATTCAGAGCTGTATCTCAACAAGACAAAAAACAACAAACAACAGATTAGCGCTTTCAGCTATCAAAGCCTTCTTCAGATCCACATTCAAAAGCCACATCTAGCAAAGCAGCTTGTTTACATGTTTTTTGTCATTGGCTGCTATATGCTTTATATTAGATTGAGATGTGGCTTTAGCGCTAATCCGTTGATTGTTGTTTTTTGTCTTGTTGAGATACAGCTCTGAATAAATCGTTGAGATACGTTTTATGGTGTGGTGCATCGCTCATATTTTAGTTATAATAGTAGTAAGGAGACAGGTGTTAGAATCTAGTGATGGCACAGTAGCATTTTGGAGATAAGCATAGCCACCAATAGGCATCTGCAAAATCAGTGGCTGTGGGTATGTGTGTGTGTGTGTGTTTGCAAGGTTCCAAATAAAACTACAGAGTTAAGATAAGAACTTAAAGAGACAAACATTATTACATTATTTATCATACAGTACAATCAGCTCATTTGTATTCTGACTAACACAGCTGTGGTATGACACCTAATGTAAATAACTATCAAAATAAAAATTCTTCTGACAGGTATATACTGTTTGAATTGGGAGATAGCATTAGTACTGCAAAAGATTACACAACAGTTCAGTACAACAGATTATCCACACAGGGTAGGACTGTTTTCACCATCTGAAGCTCCTGCTGACAGGAGCTGCCTGTTCATAGGTGTTTACTAGGCTAAAAACCACAGAGGCATTTTTAAGCCTAGCCATACATCCCGAATCTCTGACAAGTTCTGACACCCTTGATATGTGTAAACATGGGCCTGGGAAATTAACCATTTACAGGCTACCTGTTTGCATTAGAGATATAGGTGCCAAACCAGGGATGAATTTCTGGTTTCCCATCCAATTGTCCAAGTTGCACTTGAATTGGGTTAGGGAGGAACTCTGCTTCACATGGATGGGGAGCCTGTAGACAGGGTGGTCTCTGGGATACATACCTATCTCTCCAGCAAGTCCTATTTATATCACAGGCAAGGTTTAAGTATTTAGAATTAAGAACCAACTAAATTCCTGTTTTATGTATATATTCTGTATATGTTACTGTAATCAAACCAACTAAATTCCTGACTTATGTATATATTCTGTATATATTACTGTAACCACTATGTGTAACACTGTTTCTACTTCTGTGCAAATTAATGTTTAATTTTTTTCTGCATCTATGTTCTTGTCAGAGTTTTTCTAACCGGGCCTCCACCAAAAATGGGCTCTTTTAGGCCCGGTGGACTTTCCCTGTAAACAAATGCAATAAATAAATAAAGAATGGGTAATTCTGGTACTGTTTGTTTTATGGATATGCAGGAGGTCCATCAGAGTGGGGTCTGAAAATACCCTGTATGCCAGGCATAGATCTCCCCTCAAAAGCCTGTAGGAGACATAATACAGGGATAGGGCCTTGAGGCAGTCAGCATAGGACATATTACTTATGTCCTGTATTCTTTTAATCAGGAACATCTGTGGATGTTCCAGTTGTTGGATATACCTGGTTAGGTGCATATCAACGTGGGCATTGTACTCAATAATAGGTTTGATGAGTGACGAATACAGTGGAACAATGACTTCCTTGGACTTAGATGCTATACCTTTGTTTATAAGTTGTGCAACATAGAATGATTTCCTTACCACTGTTGACACGTGATGATCAAAGGCTAGATTACTATCTATGTGTGTCCCTAACTCCCTGACTACTGAGTCAACTCTAAGGGGTGTGTTTGTCAATATGATAGTTACCCGGAATGGATGACTTCTCAAAGGATACTATTATCGAGTTCTTATCGAGTTTTAGTCCATGGCTCCGACACCAGTTGTTTGTCTGTGACAGCCCCTCCTGGAGAACATTTGTGTCAGTGTGAGATTCAATGAAAGCTCCTAATTTGCAATCATCTGAAAATGTAGTCAGCCAGAGACCACTGACATTGGCCTTGACATCTGAGAAGTAAATGCCAAAAAGGAGTGGTCCAAGGACTGATCCCTGTGAGACTCCACTTTATGTCTGCCTTGTATCAAAGCACTCTTGGGACTTTGTAATTTATGTTTACATGATTTTTTTAAGGGGTTCCACTGCATATGCTGCCAAATGCGTTGGGTAGCTAAGCCCTAACTGGGCTACACGTACGCCTAATAGACTAATACGGAATGGAAGAGTGGTATTTTTGGCTTTTAAACAAAAGGTACAATCAAATATTTATTTATTTTACATTTGTTTACCGGGATAGTCCAACTGGATACATGTCCATTTTCAATGCAGGCCCGGGGAGAAAAGCTCCAAAAAGACATTTAACAAACTGTTACATTTTTACAGTTTAAAACACAAAATAAAACACAAATAAAATGATTTTTTGACACAGATGTAAACAAACACAAAAACAGATACACAAACAAATTATTACATTTTTACTCAGATGGAAAATTCTAGACAGTGTTTTTAAGAATGATAGCGTACTGAATGCCTAGTAGGCTAACCTGGTAGTACTTCCAAGGAGATCATAGGATTTACAAGTTAAGAAACAATAAAGTGTAGGCAGAAGTCTTCCATGTGCACATGAGTGATGGTTAGAGTTAGTCTGGATTAGGACAAGGGCATAGCCATCGTTTTTTAAAGTACTGAATCAGACTTTTCTTGAACTGAGGTAGAGGAAGAGAATTCCAAGTTTTGCCAACAGAGTTAGCAAATAGAGATTTACCAACTGTGTTGTTAGATTTGAGAGTTTGAACTTGTAGTCTTTCAAATGAATGAAGTGCACTAAGGTTACTGTAGGGGGTGATGAGGTTTTTAAGTACGGGTGTATTATCTGGTTGGTACAGGATCTTGTGTGCAACTATTAGTTGGTTAACCTGAAGTAGGTTAGGCAGTTCAAGCCATCCTAGTAGATTTAGGTTATGACAGTGATGAGTTATGTAGGCTGCACCAGTAGCAAATCTAGCAATGTGATTGTAGCTGCTAGAAAGTTTATTAAGGTCAGTTTTGTTGAGGTTTGTAAATAGAGGGGAAGCATAGAGGAGGGTGGAGAGTAGATGTGTATGAGCAATTACAGTTCTGGCTAATGGCATTAGGAAGGGCTTGATCCTATATAGTGAGCCAAGTTTGTTATTAATTGTTTTAATTATTTTATTGATGTGCAGATCAAACTTAAGGTTATTATCTATTATAACTCCTAACAGTTTGGTTTAGGAATCTGGGGAAATAATGGTGCCATTGTTGGCTTTTAATGTAAAGGTTATAGGGGCAGACCTGTGCGTGGGGGAGAAAAGCAGCAGTTTAGTTTTATTAGGATTTAATATGAGATGACGGTTAAGGAGCCAGTTTTCAACTGTGTTAAAAGTATTTTGGGATAGAATCTGCAACTCTGTAGGTGAAGTGTCGGAACATACTAAAGTGGAGTCATCCGCATTATGAATGCATGTTGCATTTGGGATGACCTTATACAAATCATTGATGAAAATAGAAAATAATAGTGGACCTAGTATGGAGCCTTGGGTACTCCGACGGTGATGGGTAAAAGGTTGGATAGTTTGCTCTGCAATCGGACAGCCTGTTGTCTACCACTGAGATATGATTAAAACCATTGGATGGCCTGGTCCTCTAAGGAGATGGATTTCAAAGTGTTTATGAGTATTTGGTGGTTTACCATATCAAATTTAAAAGATCGAGAAATATAGCAGAGGAAAGTTTATTATTGTTTTGGTGTTGGTTAATGACATTAGAGAAGGAGAGGAGGGCTGAGGTTGTACTATGGAATGGTCTAAAGCCATGTTGGGTGTTGGCTAGAAGTTTATTATGGATAAGATAATTCAGGAGTTGATTGTGTATGCATTTTTCCATAATTTTAGTCAAGGGTGACAGAATAGCTATGGGTCTATAGTTTGAAAGTTCATTAGAGCTGCCCCCTTTATGGAGTGGCATGACATGGGATATCTTCCAGAAGGAAGGAATGGACGCCTCAGTTATAGTTCTATTGATCAGGATAGTAATGGGATATGTATGGCATCTGCAGGGTTTTGTAGATATTCTGCAGGGAGGAGATCAACAAACAGGGTGGTAGGCTTTAGTTTTTTAAGTAATGTTCACACCAAAGATGGGCAAAGTGGCTTGAAGTTAAAGGGGGGTTGGGAGCAGGGTGTAGTGGCTGGAGAATATGGGCATCCAGGGGATAACTGGTTAGCTAGATTCTGGATGGTTGTTGTAAAGAAGTTGTTAAAGGTATTGGCAATTTCTGCTGGGGGGGTTTGGTTAGAATCCAAGGGGGTAGGAGTGGAGGACTGTCCTGGACTAATGAGTTTGTTTATACCTACCCAAAACTTTTGTGGCTTGTTTTGGTGTTTTTCTTGTAGATGACAGTAATAGTTTTTCTTGTCTAATGTGGTGGATTTTTTTGTTTCATTTCTTAGCTGTCTGTATCTAAGTTGATCTATGGGTTTTTTTTGTGGTCCTTGAAGTGGCCCAAGCCCTATTTCTAAGTAGTATTTTATGTCTGGTTTCTTTTGAGAGCCAAGGAGCAACTTTTGTTTTGGTTCTAATAGTCTGTGTTGGTGCATAGGTGTCAGAGATGGATAGGAATTTGGTATTAAAGTAATTTACTGCATCTTCAAGTTGCAATTGTTTCAGAACTGACCAATGGCAAGATATGAGTTCATTTTGGAAATTTGTGCAGTTGAAATTTTTATTGTTCCTTATTGTTTTAAAAGTGGACTGGTTGTGGATATCAGCTTTTTGCCAGAGTAAATAGGTGAGGAGGTGATCACTTACATCATCAGGCAGGGTCTCACTCTTGTATTTGAGGGGATGGGCGTTAACAAAAATCCAATTCAGAATACTTGCTTTATTGTTGGGTTTACTGAGGGGGAGGATATGACCTGTGAAAATCGATAAAGGTTTATGTGGTGAGTGGGGAGTTCTGAGGATCATATGTTCCAGTCTATGTTGAAGTCCCCAAGTACAATGGTTTCTTGGGGGTAATTGCTGGATAACCAATGTAGGATATCTTCAAGGGTATTTATGTTATTGTCTTGGGGAATAAACACACAGACGAAATTTATACATTTGTTCTTATTAATGTGTAGCTTAGTGATAAGAATATCAGCATTGCTAAACAGGGATGTTTGCAGGGTATTATTGGACACTTCAAGCATGGATTTGTACAGAACAGCTACCCCACCTCCCTTTCTATTGGTTCATTCAAGCCTTAGGATGTTATAGCCTGGTGGTATAACTTCTTTATCTGAAGTAGAAGGTTTTAGCGAGGTTTCAGTAAGACATAGCATGTCTGGGGAAAGAGCATCTAAGAGGGCATATAAGTGTTGAATCTTATTGTTTACACTTCTGATATTTAGGTGACTGATCAAGAGTGAGTTTGGGGGTTTGTCTAAGATTTGTGTAGTAGTGGGACAATTAGTAAAGGACCTGGAGCCAGTGGGACAGGATTTGGGTGGATATCTCCATCCATTGTCAAGTTGCATTGTAATCTGATTGTGATCTTCCAGATTTTAATTAATAGACTTTGGTATCTTTTGGTTTTAGGGTTGGTATATCTTGTTCTAATGGGATGCTGATACATTTTAAGTAACGAGTTAGATGGGAGGGGATGTATTACGTGTTCAAACTTGTGTGGAGCTATAAAAGTGGACGTTTGGCCTTTTGGGTAGTAGAAACCTGGGTATGTATTATATTCATAGGCAGTAAGAAGATATGGGACAATCAGAAAGGGTAGCAGAGAGTACAGTGGTAGTATTTTAAGTGGTTTTATTGCAAGTGACATTGTTATTATTGAGGTTGACTTGTCCTGTTTAAACTTTTTAAGATAGGATAGAAAGGTTAAGTACTGGAGAGTCTATTAATGACTTGGATATAGCTGATTGGTTGAAGCTATATATAAATAAATATATGTATCTGTTTTGCTAGCTAACAAAACTGCTACTTGTCTCGAGTTTATGTTTCTTAAGAATCATTTTTAAACAAATATATATATCTGGAGCATTTCTCCCCGGGCCTCCGCTGAAAACAGGATCTGTGGAACCTAGTCGGACTTTCCCGGTCAACAAATGTTAAATAAAATAAAATACAAATAAATGTACCAGAGAACCATGTTACTGGTATTTTACAAATCAGAACCCTAAAGTAGCAACTTAAACAGGATATGTTTAAGTCATCCAGTTCCACTCACATGCCATTAAAGTTTTTTTTTTCTGATAAAGAAATGAAAAACTAAAACTATTATCAAAAGATTTTGTAAGTATACTTCATCAAACTGTCATATGGAATCAAGCAGGCCTGCAATATTCAAATGCTATTTCCCCTTTGCAAGATTTACTTAGATAAACTCAAAGTGTTACGTTTCAGCATGGAATCAGAAGTGATCCTCTAAGGGAAGTGAGTAGCCAGCCGTTTACACTCCCAGAATTAAGATGATTACGTAATAAAAAGGGAAAATATTTGCTAGGATTATTCTGAACTTCAGACTCTTAAGTTAAATCTCTGCAAAATATGAAAATTCATTCTGTCTCGGGGGAGTGGTTGTAAACAACAGGACTGGTCAACAACACTTTGAGGTTGCACGTATGGAGTAGATTTTTCTGGTAATTTAACTTCATCATATCCATTATGTGCTTTAAGTAAGTATTTTCTGTTTCCACTATAGATCTACATGGCATTGCCCTGGAGTTGGTGTTACAGTTAAGGTATTTGCCTTGCAATCATAAGGTGTAATCTTTGATTCTCACATTTAATAGGGAAATTGTTTAAGCTTAAAATAGCTTACAAGGGCAACTAACCTAGTACGTGGCTATGAACCAGTATGTAGAAAGATTGTGGTTGTTCTGATTGGTATAACACTATAGTAGGTCATTTTTTTTTTGGGGGGGCAGGCTGTAGCCCTGACTATCAATTGTCTGTTGTGGCCCAAGTTGTGTCACCTCCTACCCTTGGAAATAGCTCCTGGTTTTGCAGCCACTGATGAGGAGGAAAGGGAGGGGAAAGAAGAGAGTACTACATGGCATTATCTCCAAGTTTAGGCATCATCAGTAGGGTGAGAAGGGAATGGAAGAGAGGTGGTTCTGGGATGGGATGGAGAGTACAAACAGTGGCATCATCTATGCTGCACATTTGATGTTTTGTTGGCCATTCACCTCCAGCATGATGATGTATTTCTGTAGGCTATTTAGGTAGTATGGTGTACCTTTCAGAATGTGACCACCTTGGGTCTTAAGGTAGCCATATCTTCTTGGTTATCCCACCCTTCCCAGCTCAGTGATTGATCCATGTTCTGGCCTCCACCAGAGTTTGAGAAGTGGACTGCCATATCACCATATCAAACCTAACTTTTTAGACAGGTAAAACTTAAGTTACCTACTTTCACATCTAACTCCTCTAGTGCACACTGCAGTGTTTACGATAAACCATTTTTTTCATGTTACCTTTAAGCATCTATTGCAAGACCACCAGTTATTGGAGAGCCCACATTCTGCCTCTCAGTAGTCATCTTGGGATTAGTGCTTCTGTTTTCTCCTGGTGAGAGAAGGAGTGCAGTTACATTATTTACTGGAGACTGCTGATCACTAGAAAGCTTAATAACTGCTTTATAGGTGACAGCTTGGAATCTGTGCTCATATTCTGATCCTAGTGAGAGTAGGAGCAGAGTGCATTGATTCCTGTCTCTTTCTGGCTGGAGAGTGAGTGCCTGTGCTTAATGTACCTGAGTGGTCTGGTTTCTATTTGAGGCATCTACCAGAAAAAGGCTACAAGCCTGCAGACCCTTGCGACATCTGGAACAAGACTGTGGATCACCAAACAGGCTGTGGCCTGCTTCTCTTCTTGGGATTGGTGCTAACATTTTGCTTCTGGTGAGAAAAGAAGCAAAGTATCCCAACAGAGTGAAGCTGTGCTGAAACCAGCATTAGTAATAGCCAGTCAGTAGCCATTCATGCGACTCCCTTCTTTTCATCATTCTTGAGAAGCTAATTCTTTATTTTCAGTAAGTATTGCTTGATTTCTTCCTAACTTTAGAATATCTGCCTAAATACTTCATCCTTAAATTTTCAAATTTTCAGGGTCTTCCACTCAAGTGTTTGACAGTGCTCTGTACAGACTCAGACACTTTGAGTGACATTTTTCCTGTAAAGGCTTCAGTACTTAATATATTGATCTCATATCCAGGCATGTCTAAAGGTCAATTTCCTGTGCTTTCTCCTGTCAATCCAGTGAACTTGGGCATTCTAAGGTAATGTAGCAACTGCCTCATGTACACAGACAACCCTCTCATCTTACCTCCCAACACTATGACTTGTGAGAGATACACATATATAGCCAGATTGGAAGCCAAGCACTCTCCAGCCAAGACTGGATTAGCCAGTCAAGAGGAGAAGGTTAACACCTGCACCACTCCAGATGCAACACATAGCCCTCCAGAACTTACACCACCACAACCCTCACATAGTAACACAAAACACACACCTACTTTTGCAGAGGCTCTCAATAAAAATCTTCCCAAACAACAGAGACCTCCGAGGCAGAAATGCAAACAACCACCACATCCCAGCACAAACCATGACACACATAGCTCACATAAACAGTGTGCCACTCAACCAAAGCCCATAAGGCAAAACAATGTACCCAATACACTAGTCATAGGTGACTCAATAGTAAGGCACACTGATGTCCCACTCACTAGGTTGAATAAGGAGAATGTTATGGTCACCTACCTGTCGGGTGCCAGGATCCGCCACAAAACACATGCACTTAGGTCACTCCACAGTAGGTACAAATATGACTTTGTCATTGTCCATGCTGGTGTGAATGACCTGAGACATACCTCCCTGGACTACATGAAAAGAGACATAGAGGAAATCTCGGATCTTGTAGCCCAGGCAGGTATGACCCTAGCTCTGAGTAGCATCCTACCATCACCCAGAATGATACCACAGTACAAGCAGAAAATGACTGACTTCAACAATTGGCTAAGTTTCTGGTGTCATTCTAAGGGGATCCAGTATCTGCCTGCTTGGGATGACATGATCAACAGACCTCGATGCTTCATCAGAGATGGCCTGCACCTGTCACCCCAGGGATTCTGGCCAAGGCTCCTGCCACCCCTATAGTGCCTTTTTTAGGCAATATAGCTAGTCAAGAGGAGAAGTTTAACACCTGCACCACTCCAGATGCAACACATAACCCTCCAGAACTTACACCACCGCAACCCTCAAATAGTAACACAAAACACACACCTACTTTTGCAGAGACTCTCAATAAAAATCTGCCCAAACAACAGAGACCTCCGAGGCAGAAATGCAAACAACCACCACACCCCAGCACAAACCATGAGACACATAGCTCACATAATCAGTGTGCCACTCAACTAAAGTCCATAAGGCAAAACAACGTACCCAATACACTAGTCATAGGTGACTCAATAGTAAGGCACACTGATGTCCCACTCACTAGGCTGAATAAGGAGAAAGTTATGGTCACCTACCTGTCGGGTGCCAGGATCCGCCACATAACACATGCACTTAGGTCACTCCACAATAGGTACAAATATGACTTTGTCATTGTCCATGCTGGTGTGAATGACCTGAGATGTACCTCCCTGGACTACATGAAAAGAGACATAGAGGAACTCTCGGATCTTGTAGCCCAGGCAGGTATGACCCTAGCTCTGAGTAGCATCCTACCATCACCCAGAATGATACCACAGTACAAGCAGAAAATGACTGACTTCAACAATTGGCTAAGTTTCTGGTGTCATTCTAAGGGGATCCAGTATCTGCCTGCCTGGGATGACATGATCAACAGACTTCGATGCTTCACCAGAGATGGCCTGCACCTGTCACCCCAGGGATTCTGGATACTGGCCAAGGCTCTTGCCACCCCTATAGTGCCTTTTTTAGGCAATGTCCTGAAGACAAAATTACCACCATAACAGCTACAAATCTGAGGGTTATGATACTCAGTGCTAGAAGTCTAAATCTCAAAATGCACTCGCTCAAAGCACTCCGAACATCGACACCTGTGCAGTGACCGAGACCTGGTTCAAGGCTCCAGAGAGCACCCCAGCACTATCAGGCTATAATTCATACTACACCTTTTGGCCCCTAAACGTGGACCGAAGCACTAAAGGTGGCAGTGTCTCCATATTCATAAAGGATATGCACACCTCCAGACTAGTAGCGCAACATAACACATCAGAGATACTTGAGGTACAACTAACACTGGGTAAAACTACAATCCAGGTTGCAGCCTGCTATAGATCCCCACTATGTCCCAAGACTCTCACTCCACATTCCTAAACACACTGGAAACTATTAGGGTACATCCCAATACTCTTATCCTGGGAGACTTTAACTATCCCTTCATTAACTGGGAAAATTACTCATGTACTAACTGCCAACACACTTGCTCAATGTTTTCTGGAACTCTTTAATTCCAATGCCCTGGACCAACTCATTCTTACCTCCACCAAGGGTAGAAACATCCTTGACCTGGTCATTACTAACATGGGCGACTGTTGCTCTACACCAGTAATCAACACCTCCCTGGTCAGATCTGACCACAAGCTAATCATCATGGATATTCACATCCCACCCTCACCCCCCCCAAAGGAAACCACCATAAAAGACTTCTCCAAAGCCAATTTTGGGCTTCTAAAAACAGAGGTGGCTAACTTCACGACACCCATGACTCTGGAAAATAGGTGTATGACTGCTGAAATATAAACCAATACACTGTATGAGCACATACACAAGTGCATGGAACGGGCCATAGCAAACAGAACCAAGACACTCTCCACCAAAAAAGGAAGCCAATCTGGTGGTCCCTCACCGTAAACAAACTCTACAACAGAAAGAAAAAAATGTTGCAGAAAAGGGTAAATTCCCAAGACTGGAAAAACTCCCTTGTTAGCCTCAGGAAAAAAACTGAACTCCATCATCGAATCCTCTAAAGCTAGCTACAAAAACAAAATTGCTGCAGATTATAAAGATAACCACAAGGCATTCTATAGTTATGTCAAGAATCTACATGGCAATAATCAGATCTACTCTGACTTACAGCACAATGGCAATACATATACAGAACCAACTGATATTGCCAACATACTGGCCGACAGGTTCAGTGCGAATGTTACCCCCTTTAATCCCCTAAAGGGACCATCACAATACCTGAGGATTGCCAAGTCCCTATTATCACAGCTACAGAGATAAAAAAATACACTGTCCAAAGCCAAGAATATAGCTTCCATGGGACCTGATAATATCCCTGGCTGTGTTCTACATGAATTACAAAGTGAACTGGCACCACACCTGAGTACCCTATTCAATCACAGTCTCATTTCAGGCTTTGTTCCTACTGAACAGCACACTGCTATGGTCATCTCACTCCACAAAGGGGGAGGGACTACAGACCATGAGAACTACTGCCCCATTAGTCTGACAAGTCTGATATGTAAGGCTATGGAGCCCATCATCATGGACCTTATAAATAAGGACATAGGGAATCTCCAAACTCTGGACCCCATGCAGTTTGGGTTTGTGCCTGCTCAACCTGATAGACTTCTTCGAGTCTGTCACCAGAGCTGTGGATGAGGGCAAGGTAGTTCACACAGCCTACCTAGATTTTCCCAAGGCCTTTGACAATATCCCTCACTCAGGAATCATAGATAGACTCACTAAACTAGGCATAAACCCCTATGTCATAAGATGGGTTCCCAACTGTCTCACTGATAGAACCCACACTGTGAAAATAGTGGACTCCAAATCTGGCTACCGACCAGTTACAAGTGGTGTCACACAGGGATCAGTCCTAGGTCCTCACCTGTTTGGCATCTACTTCTCTGAAGCTCAAACCAACACAAATGGACTCTGGCTGACCAAGTTTGCAGATGATTGCAAACTGAGAGCCATTATTGATTCTCCAACTGATGTAAACATTCTACAAAAAGGCCTCACTGACACCAATGACTGGTGTCAGAACCATGGCCTTAAGCTCAATGCCAAAAAGTGCATTGTCATTCCCTTTGGGAAAAATTTGGTGCCCATGAACTACCACATAGGTGGTAGTCCACTAAACACCGAAGGTGTGATAAGAGACCTGGGGACACAGGTTGACAGCAACCTCTCCTTTGATAACCACATTGCCATTGTAGTCAGAATGTGGTCAAACTATGTGGCACACCTCATTACAAAAGTTTTCTCATCCAGGAAGAAAGAGGTCATAATCCCTCTCTATTCGTCCCTCATTAGACCTATTATAGAATACAATGCCCCATTTGATACGTGCCTCACAAGACACCTACAACAAATGGAAAGGCCACAAAAATACCTCACTAAGAGGATCTTAGACCTTAGACACATGCCCTGTATGGATAGACTCAAAAAAAACTCCCGATATACTCAGTCTTTTATCGCTTACTTAGAGGTGATCTCTGCTTGACCTACAAAGCCATGTCTGACCCAGAGCTGCTAGATATGCTACACCTAAAGAAATCCCAATCCCTCAGTGCCACATGCTCCAGGGACCTAAACCTCATTACCACAATAAATAGAACATGCTGGAGGGACAGGTTCCTAACCCAGAGACTTTCCACACACTGGAACAAACTTCCCATTCACATCAAACACTTCACTGGCCCTCTTTAAGAGAAATCTTAACGAGTGGATGGGCAATAGGAAGTTCACCCTGGGGATCACTTCAGTGGCCTTGCTTGACAGTGGCACTGGGAACTAACTTTGGGCGGCATGATGCCAGGGAATCTTCTTGGGCTAGGCTTATTTAGGCTCCAGAGCTGTTAGCCTAGTACACACCTATAAACCTATGAACCATGCTTCTATACCCCCAGGATGGGCATGTCCACTCTCCTGCCTGCTTTGTCAAGTACCAGCAGTATTAACTGAACTCAGGTCATATGGGTTGCAGTCAGCCCTTTCTCCTTCTACCCCTTTGGTGTAGTTAGATGATTTTTATGTGACCTACTTCCAAAGTCCATATTAATTTTATTCTTTCTTATACTTGCAATTTTGCAGATTTTTCATTCATCAGTCATAATAAAAAATTCACCTGTGCTGTCTATAGTTTAATAAATCTGTTAAATTGCTTTGGCTCTCTGGAATGAATAAAGAGTAGGAGGATAGCATTTTGACATCTACCCATGAGTAATGTTACTGGATAAAGTCTCACAGACAGAAGAAATGGAATTATATATTATAATATAGAAAAAAACAGGAATATGAATTCTCAGAACTTTTATGCATTCTTGTGACATTCTTAATTATCTTGACTATATGCTCCAATTTTTCATTGCTCTGCACATGTGTATATGTTGAGGAAGCATATTTAAAAAAAATCACAAGAACACAATCCAGCACTGACAAATATACACCACTCTAATACAATATCATTGATTTTATTTTTGATCCACAGTCTCACAGATAAACCAGTTTCGGTATGGAATGTGCCTTCAACAGTACCTAGTCTGTTCAAGCCAGAAAGACTTATATAACCTCCTAATGATAACAAAATAAAATGCAAAGTGTAAAATAAATACCAAAATGAATACATCACTGCATAAGATACAACATGTATGAATACATGATATGAATAAATATAGCTAGAAATAGATTTATTAACCTTAAAAAATCATCTTAAAGATGTTCATTTAAACTAGGTGTAAACAAAGAACCTGAAATGTTTTACATTTTTATCCAAAATCTGTTGCTAACCTAATTTATTTGGACCATTTATATATATATTATTTATTCCTGTAAACCTAAAAGAAGCATTTTTAAAAATTGAATGTGTTTGTTAATTGCATCTAATGTCAATAAGATGTTAAGAGATTATTGTTTTAAAGCTTAGAAGTTTTCCCTGCTTAGAACACTGAACATGTGCATGTAGCTAAATAAATCATCTATTCACTCTGGGTAGTAATCAGCCTATGAATATCAAACAATCGTGGAGATACTGGCAGAAGAAAAAGTGTATTACATTAAAAGTTGCACAATGTCCATCCACATGGTGAGTACCCCTTAAGGCTTCTCCCTTGAAGTTCAACTGGCTGTGAGTTTTCACATTATCAAGAGCCTATTTGCAATGATTAAACCACTGTCCAATAGTCTTTTTTAATATATATAATAATTTTCAATGGACAGGTAACATTTCTGACAGTTCTTTTCCCACTATAAAAATGTCCCAATAGTTATGTATGAGAGATACCAGTACTTTTTTATTTGACCCCAAAGTAATAACAAATCTTATAGTAGCTTCAATCTTGTTAGATTTTTTAGTATATTCCAATAACTCACTCCTAACTTTCTGATCAGTCTTTTCTTCTGCTGCCCTGCCTTAACTGAATTAGTCTTATAAACCTTTTGCACAAAACTTTTTTGTCAAGTCTTTGGAAAACTTAACATGATAATAACATTATTTTAATATTACGGAATTCCAAAAAAGAGTGCATGTTACAAGCCTCAAAAAAAAAAAAAAAAAAAAAATCATGGAATGGTTTTCTAAATAATGTACCGTCTTGATTTTTAGTCTCCTACAAATCTAAAAAAGCTGAAGTGATTTGATGGCATTCAAAACTAAGAGTTATGCCCCATTCATTACTATTCAGACAATCCATAAATTCCTGAAGAAAGATACAATCTGATCTTCATACCAGCTAACAACCATCCAAATATCTGCACCATATATCAATAGCAAAGATAGATGTTTTGGCTGGTTTCATAAAATAAGCTGGTCTTCTATATATGCCATTTTTAAGGTTCATAACTTTTCATAGCTATATCTGTTTTTATCATGTGTTTATACATGTTGCATCTATGTAGTTATGTATTTATTTTGGTATTTATTTCTATGCTTTGCTTTTATTTGTGTATACTGATCACTGTTGGATGATGTTATTATTAAGAGGTTATATAAGGCAGTTTTTTGGCCTGAACAAATTAAGTACTAATGAAGGACATTCAGTGCTGAAAGTGGTTTATCTGTGAGACTGTGGCCAGAAAATAAAATCAAATCCACTGTATTCGAGTGCTGTGGTGTGTGCTTGTCAGTGTTAGATTGTGTTCTTGTGTTTGTTTGATTTCTGAGCACTTTACACATGAGAGAACTGCATTTGTGAGCTTCTGTTTTTGGATTTGCCTTGAGTTCTTCACTGGTGGTTTCTTGTGGATTTATTTTGCAACTATTGGATTGCAATATGGGTTTAAAAAGTTGGTCAATAGTTTGATAGTTGCTAGAGATGATGTATTGCTTTTTGTGAGTCAAGATACTGGCATAGATGGGACATCATATTTAAGCATGGGTATTTTTAATATTTCTTTAGACATGTTTTTTAATGACTTAACTGTTGCTTCTAAGAAAATACGTAGGTTGGTTTGGCACCAGTGACTATTTAAAGTCTAGAAAGCATTCAACATGTTGCCCAGGGGCCTATGTATTATTCCAGAACCTAACATTGCAGTTACAGATGAAATTTTGAAAAAGATAATGGGAACAAGTACAAGCTGCTTCAGTAATGTTTATGCAAATTTTAATTGAGTTTTATGAATGACAGATAAGGAGACTGCAAACTGATTTAGAGAAAACTTGACAGCTTTTAACTTTGCAGATCCATAAGGATTTTTCTATGCAGCTTATCTCATTGTTAAATACATGGTCTACTTTGTAAAAACAATTACAAAATAACTTAAAAAGTATCAACATGATTTGAATGACTATAAACATAATAGATAATTCGCTTGGAAGAATTTTTAAAAAGCACTTCATTTTTGTAAGGATTTTACAAAAGAAAATTATTCAAGTAAGAGTGGTAGCAAATTGTTTGATTACTAAGAATCCTGACTCAGAGAGGAACAGAGCATACAGAAACAGAAAATGAAAACATTTTTTTCATGCTCACCCAGATAGTGACACTTTGCACCTGCTTCCTAAAAAGGGCAATATTTCTCCTTTAGGAAGACCAAAAGAGGTGGTCATAAACACAGAAACTGATATGGATACCCTACAAATTCTGCCATAAAGGTTTACATTTTATACCTTATAATCCTGTTATAGAAATTCAATCTGCGATGGATTTAAAGGCTTTCTATCATAAGATTAATTTAATTATTTAATTAAAATAACTCCACTATACAGCAGACAGACTTTAGGTTTAGACAGCCTAACTTTAACTCACCCTATCTGTTGCTGCATTGAGAAAACTGGAATGAAAGAATTGCATTTTGATCAATATATGCAATGTTTTGCTAGACATATTCCTAACAACAAAGAGCTGATGATACTATAAAATCTTTATTATAACAAGAATATAGTTATTAATAAAGAAGATAAAAGTGGGGCAGTTGTATTGATGGATACATCTGCATATAAACAAAAAACATATTTACAGTTACAAAATGTGACATCCATCCATAAAATAGTATTGTTTCCTGCTTGCAAATTTGAAAAGGAAATAACTTTTAATGGTTAATTGCTTATTTTAGGTTGACATAGATAAAGTGGCTATAAAATGTCCAAATAAATTAGATTGACAACAGATTTTGTTCCAAAAAAAAAAAAAAGAAAGAAAAACCATGGCATGTCATGTTGGGTGCACCTGGTTTAAGTAAACATCACTAAGTTGATATTTTTTAAGGTTCATAAATCCTTTTATAGCTATATCTGTGATAAGTCATCTTAATACATCTATGCAACAATGTATTTATTTTGATGTTTATTTATTTATTTATTTATGTACTTTGCAGTTTATTGTTTATGTACTGGTCAGTGATAATATCTTTATTACGAGGTTATGAAAGGCAATAATTTTCGACCTGAACAGATCAGATACTGATGAAGGCATAATCAGTTCAGAAACTAGTTTATATTTGAGTTTATATTTGAGACTATACACCAAAAATAAAATTAGTTGCACTGTATTTGAGTGCTGCAGTATGTATTTTTCAGTTCCGGATTGTGTTCTACTGCTTTTTTCTGAGCACTTTATACATTATGGAGCTGCACTTGTGAGCTCAGTTTTTGTAGTATATTTAAATTCATACTGTTTAGCAATGTTATGAAATCAGTGACTCATGACCAGTTCAGTTCACAGGTGTCCCAGATTAGATCTCCAGCTCAGACTTCTGTTAGAACTGGCATGAGGAAGATGGTTGTGCCAACCTGCAGAAGAGTCTGTCTAAGATAAGAGATGCCATGATCTAAGCTCTACAGTATGTGTTTTGCTCATCAAGCCTCAAATGTAACAGCCTTAATCATGGGTGCACAGAAGCATGCAATCATATGGAGAATGAATATAATTTACTTTTGAGATGGAGTCAGATATCCTCACTCAGAGAGGAGTGAAGGCCATAATAGAAATGCTTTCATTGATATGATGTTGGTGAAGGTAGAAACTACCTCTATGGCTGCCTGTGTGGTGGACTCTTCAGATGGCTGACACCTTCATATTAGGCAAGCCAAGTATGGCAGAATGAATTTCCTGAAGTCTGATAGGTGAGGCTTGATAGTCAGCTGACACAGGGTAAAAGCATGTATTAAATAAGTTCCTGACTTCATCAACTGTGGATTATTATCAGATGCTACTTTATCTGTGATACCATGTCTAATAGGTGAGGCTTGATAGTCAGCTGACACAGGGTAAAAGCATGTATTAAATAAGTTCCTGACTTCATCAACTGTGGATTATTATCAGATGCTACTTTATCTGTGATACCATGTCTAATAAAAAAAAAAGATTTTAGCATTGCAATGACACCGACTGGTAGTTGCATTCAGCAGTATACTTTCTGGATATTTTGAGTAATAATCAAAACAGAGAAAAACAATTAATATCAGAATATAACTGTTCCTTAAGTCATACTTTCAAGAGAGACTTGGATACATTTTTGTGCAACTCTCAAGTTTTAGCTGCAAATGCTGGCAGTCAAGCTTCTTGAGGGCTAATAGGCCATGAGCTTGCTCATTTTTAACTTATAAACCTATGAACAAATAACTTCCCACTTTCCTCCATAAGATCTAATATTTTATGTCAGTTCTTCACTCTGGTTCTGATTTCAAGAGGTATTACACACTTCAAATCTTTGATGCAATTGGTCAATATGCTGAGCTATCTAAGACCAAAAAGAATATTACTTATCATTTCCTTATGCCAAGTAATTCCCAGTTCTTACTCATGAATTTTACATGACGTTGCATCTCAAAGTTATAGTCATGTCATGTTTAAACATTATATCTTGTATGCATGAAATATCACCACAGTATGCTAATATCTGGATGCGCACTGACTTCACAGCACTGTCTCTGCCAATTATTCATAGCTCTGTCTTTCAACAGCTGTATTACTCTGCTTTCCCCTTGAGCAGATTATCTGTTCTTCAAATTTTTTAACTAATATAGATGTAGGTAATTGATAAAAAGTCACAAAAATGTGAACTCTTTCTCTATTTTTTTCTAATTTACACTCTTGTAACATGAGGTATGCTCATAGACTTTAATAGGGCACTTTCGTGCATGCACAACAGTTCATCCATGAAAGTCTATGGATGCAACAGATGCTTTTCCTATGCTTATATCACTGAGATTAAAGTTCTTTGTTTTGTCTCAGTGACATTAGTGAAAGTAAACTGTGTATTTTAAAATTATTTTTATACATACATGAGCTGATGAAAATGTTCCCTGATGGTGGAAAAGTACTATTTGGGAATTTATGCATGCATGCTATAGTGCTAAGGTAAGTTTCAGAACATTGGCAAATCACTTTAAACTTTTGAATACAGAGTTTTCAGTTGTCAAACACATTACCATGCAGCATTAGATGTGGTTGAAGAGAAGACGTTGGCTGCCAAATGAATGAATGCATTAATGAAGATTGTGAAAAATGGAAAATAATGCATGAGAATGATACACAAAGGGTAAACATTCAATCTTTATGTGAAAGTAAGACGACTTCTGTGTTAGCAATATAAGAATGAAAAAAAAAAGAAACATCAAGTTTTGTATCAAAAACTGGCAAACAAACATGGCTACCACTGTACATGCCTCTGATACAGTAGCTGTACACTTGGCATAAGCTATGGAACCTTGCTGGCTAGGCTTACGTAGGCCCTTGGGCCGATAGCCTAGTACCTACCGATGAACCTATGAACCTATGAGAAGGAACAAATTACATCTGGAAAAAAAAAACAACTTCACCTGTTTCAACAGTACAGTGCAGGCTAAAGAAAACAGTGTTCAGTACCAAAAGAAGCTTCTTCTCTGACACCATTTAACATATGCATGCAATTAAGTACA
Source organism: Protopterus annectens (assembly GCF_019279795.1). Lineage (NCBI taxonomy): Eukaryota > Metazoa > Chordata > Ceratodontiformes > Protopteridae > Protopterus > Protopterus annectens. The sequence goes on from NC_056736.1 coordinate 381,752,921, forward strand.
CTTATAATCAAGGCAACTGACTGAAGCAAAGACATAATGTGAATACAGTGGCAGCTGTAAGTAAAATGAAGTCTCATAGAAATCATGTGGATCACAAACCTTTTACTGGTAACTCTCTCTCTCTCTCTTAAAAGGATGACTACCATATTCTACACTCATTTGTGTGGTTAAGTCTGTCCACCAGTCATGACAATAGAAGATATTAATGAAAAAATGTTTTCTCATTCTACAGTAGAACAGTGAATAAGAAGAAACAAATTAGTAAACACTAGTATAACTCTGAAGTCCTCCCTTTGGAAAGAATTCTACTTACTAAGCATGTAACTGAAACCAACTAATATAGCTAGACAATAGCTAGTTTACTTCATAAATATATTTCTAACCATACAGTTCTCTGATTTACAGTATTTTCAGATCATGATAAACTTTACTGCTTTTCTTCATTTGCTCATCACCAAGTTCTTGTATATCATGTAATCTACTACATATAGTTGTGGTTTGCATGATATTCTGCTTCTGCTTCATTTCAGTTGTAGAATTTTCTTGTTAAAAAGGCACAATGTGTATTTGTCTAAGAATGTTTTCTTTTATACTGACTTCAAATGTAATGTTTAAAAGTATGCCAAATTACTGTATATGCAGTAATATGAATGTCTATTGCATTAACTCTGTGTATGTATGTGTGTGTGTATGTATGAATAGATAAGTGCTTTTTGTATTTTTCATTTTGCTCTTCTTTTCTGTATAACATATTATATATGTTCAAGCTGTATATATTTGGATGCTGTGTTCTTTTTCTGTGTATAGTGTTTCAGACCTGATTATAGAAGGTTACTAGGCTAATGGTCTTAGGCCCCTTACAAGCCTAGCCAAGTTTTACCCTTATTTCCATGATCAGCACCTATCATCCTTGTCCAAGAGGGACATAGGTGGAACCCGTGGGGTGAATTTGTGGTTACCCATCCAATCATCCAGATTGTGTTTGAAGAGGGCCAGTAAGGTGCTCTGATGGCGTGGTGCAGACAACATGGAGTCCGTCTGCATGATTTCATATAGTTTATTGAAATGGTTGTCAAATGGGAAGCAAGGTAGAACCATGAGAAATCCTGCATTTATATTTAGCCTTACGGGTACACTTCAAGCTACAATGCATGATGCGTTATATTCTTCCCCTTAAGCCAAAAACAGTAAAGCTATAGAGATTCAGCAAATACTCTATATTATAGTATTCTAGGGGCAATGCAGGATATATACCTAGATATAACTGGTAAGTTTATATAGAAAAAAATATTTTTAAATGCAATAAAATGTTCATTTCTTTAGGTAGAAGCTATGAAAAATCAGTCTTTGCTGTCATACAAAGTTATGAATTTATTCCATCTGAATTACTTATTACTAATTCTCCCAAGACTAGATACTTTACTGTCTTTAGTGGAATTCAAGGTCACAATAAGCATAACAGATATGTCCATTCTGGAAGCATGACTGGATGCATCAGGTTGCAATGTCATGATCAGAACAGATGTACATTTTACGAACAGCCTTTTACGCTGCAATTGTGCTGCTTCTTGTGTAGGACTGTCCTGAAGAGGTCTACCTGAGAATATCAAAACCTGAGCTCATCAAAGACCACATAATTGAGACAAAATACATGAAAACCCACTTCATCGACAGATCTTCCAAGGGTAAGTAACCTGTTGGCTGCGAAGGTGAACTTTGCCCTTTTCCCAATTGTAGTGCAATCTCAGAGTTGGTATATTTAGTTAGTGGGTGTGGGGTGCATAGATCCCACCTGGGTAGGTTTAGAATTGTGCAGTTTCATTTTTGTGTTTTTTGTTGACTTAGTGATTACTTACCCTGGGAATGTAGCCATTGATCTAGTCTGTCAATGAAGTGGGTTTTCATGTATTTTGTCTCAATGATGTGGTCTTGGATGATGTCAGCTTTAGACATTTTGAAGTAGACCCCTTGAATTGGATTATTTTTATACATTTCATTATTCTGAAATGAGAACAGCCCAGTCTTGTCTAAATGTGTGGGGCTATTACTTGGTTTCAGACCACTTTGAGTATCAGTAATGTAGAGCCTCAGTGTATTAGCTTAATCTGTCACCACAGCTTCCTGTTGTTCATGCTTAGAAAATAGATGTGTTGCACATAAAATACTCTATTGGAGACTGAGCATTCTCTAGCAGGTTACAAGGGGAGTCTGGTATCAAGTTGGTGGCTTCACAGCAGCATATTAAGCTATCATGAAGAATGGAGCAAAGCAAAAAAAGCAAACTGCCACCATGTTGTTTATGCTTACTAAATATGGAAGTTTAAAGAGTGTAAAAAACTAAAATAAGTAGATAAAAATAAAACTAAGATGGATGACTCTGCTAACAAAAGTAATTGCAGCACAGTTACAAATAATTGCCATTTTAAATACTTAAATTAAATGAAATTAACTTAATAAATTGTTTTAAATACTTTTTTCTCTGTTTCCAACTCCATGAGCAAGACTACAGCAATCCATGTAAATATATATATATATATATATATATATATATATATATATATATATATATATATTTAGTTCTACTATAATATCTTCTCTTATAATATGTTGTATATTATAGCAATAACCCATGGCTGAGTGTGGGTAATCCTGGATTGACCCATGGTTGACATGGTTTGGTCACGAGGGCAAAGCCCGATAAGTAAAGTTATATGTAAGTATACATTTACTTACTTATTTTGTTGGGTTTCTATGTTGTAGATGTTTATTGTTCCATAGTTTATTATTTGTTGTTTGTCTTGTGGTTTTTCTGATTCATTTTCCAGGTGTGTGTTTTCTATGTTATGGAGTTTCATTTTTTTTTTGGTCTGTTGTATTATTGATATTATGTTCATTTACTGGATTTTTTGGTGCTTCTTGTTGTGTTCCTGAGATTATTTTTCCCCATATTTTGAATTCATCTATTGATGGTTGGTAATAGGATCATAGTGATGTTTCACTTTTATGTCCAGTAACAGTCATTATATGTCATGCTTCCATTCCTGATTGTGACAGCAGTGTAAAAGCTGTTGGTCTTAAGGAGTGGTTTGTGCATTTGTTTGCTAGGTTTGCTAGTTTGCAGATTTCTGGTAACATTTTTGAAAGATAGTTTATTCCCATGGGTTGTGTTGTGTACCATGTTTACATTTTGTCAAGTATATGTTGTGGATGTTTTTTGGGTGGATAAACAGTTCTTGTGTATTAGGTGGTCTTTTTTGTAGGTATTTTTTTAAACTTTTTACAGGACATAAAGGGTCTGTGCGGTTTTCAAACATGAATCCTCTTAGTAAATGTTGCCATAAATAAGCTATACAATAGAAGGAGGAAACTAGTACAGAAAAGAGTAAAATCCCAAGAAGGGAAAACATCCCTGATCAGTATCAGCAAGAAACTACGATCTGTCATAAAATCATCCAAGGCAAGCTTTGAATGAAAAATTGCAAAGGACTCCAAAGATAACCACAAGGCATGCTTTAGCTATGTCAAGAATCTAAGTGGCAATGCTCAGATCTGCTCAGAGTTAGTGCAGAATGGCACAAAGTACACTGAACCGACCGATATCGCCATCATCCTGGCAGACAGGTTCAGCGCAAACTTCACCCCCCCCACCCCCAAAAGGGCCTATAACCATACCAGAAGAATGTAGAGTCCCTGAAATCACATACACTCAGGTTAAAACAGCTCTCTCCAAAGCCAAAAACACAGCATCAATGGGACTGGATGGTGTCCCAGGCTGCGTCTTACACGAGCTCAAAGACGAACTAACCCCTCACCTAAACACACTGTTCAAACTCAGCCTCTCCACAGGCTACGTACCCATAGAGTGGTGCACAGCAATAGTTATTCCACTCCACAAAGGTGGAGCCACAACAGTCCCCAGGAACTATCACCCTATAAGCCTGACTGGCTTGGTCTGCAAGGCTATAGAGCGCATCATCATGGAACTCATTAACAGAGACATTGGGAACCTCTAAACACTGGACCCTACCCAGTTTAGCTTTGTTAAGGGCAGATCATGCCTTCTAAACCTGGTGGACTTCTTTGAGACAGTTACCAAGACTATAGACGAGGGAAAGGTGGTACACAAAGCCTACCTAGACCTCGCTAAGGCCTTCGACACCATTCTCCATTCTGGTATTATAGACAAGCTCACCAGCCTGAACATAAACCCCTACATCACAAGTTGGGTTGCCAACTGGCTTACGGATAGAACCCACATGGTGAGACTTGCGGGAGCTAGGTTAATCTCTAAACCAGTTACAAGTAGTGTTCCCCAGGGCTCAGTCATAGGACCCTTCCTGTTCGGCATATACTTCTCAGAGGTACAGGCAAGCACAGGAGGACTTTGGCTGACCAAGTTCACAGATGACTGCAAACTAGGGGCTATAATTGACTCTCTGGCTGACACAGACATCCTCCAAAAGGGTCTCACTGAGATGGATACCTGTTGTCAAAATCATGGCCTCAAGCTAAATGCCAAAAAGTGCATAGACATCCCCTTTGGATAAAGCAAAGTACCCACAAACTACCACATAGGTGGTAGTCCCCTAAATACAAAAGATGTAATAAGGGATCTGGGGACCCAAGTAAATAGTAATCTCACCTTTGATAATCACATTGCCAAAGTGGTTAGAAAATCCTTCTACGTGGCCCACCTAATCACAAAAGGGTTCACATCTAGATCAAAAGAGGTCATTGTGCCCCTCTACTCATCACTCATCAGACCCATTATGATGAGTACAATGCCCAATTTGGAATTTACCTTACAAGACACCTGCAACAGCTGGAAAGACCACAGAAGTACCTCACCAAGAGGATCACTGGCCTCAAACAGATGCCCTATGCAGCTCAACTGAAAAAATCACAGCTGTACTTGGTTGCATACCACCTACTCAGAGGTGATCTCTGCCTGACATACAAGGCCATGTCCAGCCAAGACTTGATGGACATGCTCCACCTAAAGAAAACCTTATCCCCTCGAGCCACACACTCTAGGGATCTAAACCTCACCACAGCAATAAATAGGACATGCTGGAAGGATAGATTCCTGTCCCAGTGACTTCCCATGCTTTGGAACAAGATCCCAGTCTACATTAGGCAGAGCTCCTCACTAACACTCTTCAAAAGATACCTTGATGAGTGGATGGGAAACAGAAAGTTTACCTCGGGGATCACGTCAGTGCCTCTGCTGGACAGAGGCACAGGGAACTAATCTAAGGGGGTGGGGAAAGCCATCACATTCTGCCTAGGCTTATAAATGCCTTCATGCAGATAGCCTAGTACCTACCTATGAACCTATGTGACCATAATGTTCTGTGTGGTTTTTTTGTATGTTCATTAAAATTTTTTGTTACATATTCTGTGCCATCTGTAGCTTTCTTTATTGTAAAACTGTCTTCTGTGCGGTATCGTACTCCTTCATTCTCACGTCATGCAAAGTGTAGCTGTATCTTTTCCTTGTCTTCTGTAATTTTTAAAAATTGATTTAATTATTTGCATTTGTTAGACATATATCTGTAATTATGTTAATCTTTCTGTTTAATGGTGGGTTGTTTATATATCTGTTGAGTCCTGAACGTAGGGATACAAATGCACTTATTACATATTCTTTTCCTTTTGTGTTTCGTACTGTAGCATAGAATTCTCTAAGTATTGTGTTAGTTTTCTGCTGTAATAGTGTGGAAGTCTATGCTGTAGTTTCTGTTTTTGCCAGTTTTGAAAAATGTTTATAACCCACTGTGTTTGTTTTCTTGTACTTGCTTCTTCTTTTTCTAGTTCTAGTATTGCTATTTCTTCAGGTGTTTTTTCTGCATGTCCTTTATTAGGTTTCTGTGTGGTATAGGTTTGATTTTTTTTTACCATTCTGGAGTTTATGATCTCTCATGTTGTTGTGTTAGGACATGTTACCTTGTAGTACTTCCTGTTTTTGTACTTGTAGAACTTCCTTGCTTGTTGACTGTTTCATCATGGCATTACCTTGTAGTTGTAGCACTTGTAGTTGTAGCACTTCTTTGCTTGTTGACTGTTTCATCATGACTTCTGGAATGCTGTTAAATATTTCTTTAATTTCTGTATCACTTGTATTTTATTTCTGTGATATGTCCTTTTGGCAGTTTTTGGGTGTCTATAGTGTTTCTGTTTAAGAAGTCTCATGCACGTCTGTGAAGGGATGTAAGTAAACAGGGGAGCATGGTGTTTGGTGTTTTTTTTTTACTTGCAATATACAGTTTATAGTAGTAGAAGATTTGCTATGTGTATTGTGGCTGCTGCTGAGGTGTTTCTGCAGGGTTCATGTTGGTTTTTAAGGGTACAGTAGGTTAGGAAGCTGGGACAGTACTTTTCTGTTATGTGCCAGTGGAAATACAAGCTTAAGTATAGCCTTGTACGTGTTGGTTGCATAACAGAAAAGTATCGTAGTATTGTGAAGCAAAACTGTAGCATAGCTGGGGTGAGAGAGGCAGCTGATAAGGGAGAAAGGTTTATGGGGTATTTTTGTGTTTTTTGTATTGCAGTATTGGTTTACTTGTTAAATGTAGTTTAATATGGCATAGAGGTTGAGTATTCCTGCTTATGAGGTGAGGGAGGGATCTATGAGGAAGACTAGGTGCTGGGTGGTTAAGGTACATATGGAAGACTTCCTTATCATTTTTAATGCCTTTTCTGTGTTTAGATAGACAAATGAAGTCCCTATGTAAGCTGTGTAGTTAACAGAAGTAGCGAGTGAGGGTGGATAGGGTTTTATTCATTTAATTTAATACAAAATTTGCCCCAAAAGCAACATGACCAGCCTCAAATATAACAATTTGCAAGTGTTTACTATGTTTTTTTCACATTTCAAAACAGCTTCCAAACTTCACCCTCAATTCCATAAGGTTACAAGATTACATTTCGCTGTTGGATCTGGCAATATTTATTTAATTACTGTTGTAGGTTAGGGAATGAGTAGTGTAACAGTTGAATTATTGTTTTTTTTATTATTATTTAGTTGCAACTTTGACTTCTATGCTTTTACTGTGCTGCTGTGTGTTTTTTAACGTTTTGCAGTCGCCGCTGCATGATACGTTACTGGATGGACATTTTGCATTTGTTCATTTCGATTTACAATGTGCACGCTGGTTTGATTAGCCAATCAGCATGCACATTTCTCAGCTTTCGGAATCCTTTATTGTATAATAACACTGTGTCTCATCTCTGACATTGTTTACCTATCTAATTACCATCATACATTTTTTGTAGAAAAAGTACTATATGTATCTCAAGTTGTCCTTTTCAAGTTTTTTTTTTATCGTTTTCATGTATATACTTCTAGTTTAGTCGTACAACTCTGGAGCTTTTCTCCTTGGATCTCCACTGAAAATGGGATTCTGGCTCAGTTGGACCAGCCCGGTTAACACATGTCAAATAAAATAAATAAAAATAAATTCTCTAATTCCCTTAAAAAAGTTAATACAGCAACATGTTCTGCATCAACATGCCTTTTCTCAACAATAAGAAGCACACAAGTATAATGGATAGATTTAATGAATAGCTATGGGCATTTTTGAGTGGCAGAGCAAAAATATGAGGCAGAGAAAGGACATTCTACAAAATCAGAGACAACTGAGAAGTATTGCTTTACACAGTATTTGTTTTTTCATTCATTTGAACACAGTGAGACATCTGGAGTATAGAAAGTAAAGAAAGAGACTGTGTTTACTGAGCACATCTGTTTTTGGTTTTATTTATCCTTTTTTGACTATGTTAGTCCAGTAGGCTACTAGCATCTTTTCATGGAAGACCGGAGCTGGTGTTTATACTAGAGGAAATTTGGCTGGGACACTGGGGAAACTTCCCTGACTATTTCACTTTGCTAGATGGTGCCAGAAGGTTGCTACAGCAGAAAGAAAGAAGTCTAAGAGAAGCAGTAGCATGGAAGAGGAGAGAATAGCTATGGAGAGTTTGGAGTGGGAAAATAAGAATTTGGAGAAAATTTGTTTTGCTATGGAGAATCAGAATGCAGATAGAGATTCCTGTGAAATGGATGATACAAGTGAACAGCACTGAGCTGCATCATAGAAAAATGAAGTAAGTAAGTAGATTGGAGTGGTACAGATATCAGAAATGGCATTTGCAGATTATGTTCTGTTGAAAATAATTAAGTTGCATGACCCATTTGATAGTTCTCCTGTATAATGAGGTGAGACAGAAAGTAAATTTTTCAGACGTGCTGAGGATAGTAATGTGGAGAAGGAATCAAGTGATGTGACAGCAGAAAATGCAGCAGTTAAAACTTATGTAGAAGTAAAAGAAAAAGAAGCAACAAATTGAGACAGAGTCCAATTTTGTAGCAGCAAAAAATGTAACAGTTAATATTTGTGCAGTAGTGATAGCAGGTAAAAACAGAAGAGCAGACAAAGTGTAAGTAAAACCATTTTTAAAACCATTTTTAAAAATAAGAGAAGGCTAAATGCGAGAATAAGAACAAAAATGAGACTGCTATAGACAGACAAGTATGGGACAATTTGGTAACTGTTCTGGGATATAAAGCACAACAAAATTCAGACTTTTATATATATATATATATATATATATATATATATATATATATATATATATATTATGTGATATAATCGAAATTCCAAAATATCGAACACCATAAGCTCGAACTTGGAATTTCGAAATGTGATAACATCAAACACTCAGAATAGTGATTTTTTTCCCAGGGAAAAAAATTTGCTGTTCTGAGAAACATACACACAACACAAGCACACCAAAATAAATAATCCACACATATACACCTAACAAAAGCCTTCTTCTAACCCTACACTAAACCCTACATACATTCCTATCTATCCACTAACCTTAACCAGCACCCTAACCCTAAGGTCTATAACTATCACACACTTACCCTAAGAAACTATACACAAACAAACTAATTAATACACACACATATGTTGTCGCCTCACAGTAAGATGCTGTCTGGTTCGATTCTCAGCTAGAGCGTCTTCTGCATGGAAACATGCCTGAATGGGCCTACCTTTGTTGAAGGTTGTGCATCAGGGCTGGTAACTCGGCACGTAAAAATCAACTACCAATCATTAGTGGACCAGAGTTCCGCTGTGGCGACCCCTAACCAGGAAAAGCCGAAAGACACACACACACACACACTTAAAACCCTACTTCTAACCCTACACTAAACCGTACATACATTTCTGTTTATCCACTAACCTTAACCCGCACCCTAACCCTAAGGTCCGTAACTATCGCACACTTATCCTAAGAAACTATACACAAACAAACTAATTAATACACACACATACACTTAACAAAACCCTACTTCTAACCCTACACTAAATCATACACACATTCCTACCTATCCACTTACCTTAACCCGCACCCTCAACCTAAGGTCCATAACTATCACACCACAGTGGAGGAAATAGCAAAGCCACAGAACAGCCCACTGAAATCTTGACCTAGGTAAGAATTCGATGTTCCACGGCTTCGCTATTTTCAGCCTTCGATGTAGTCGTGTTGATATTATAACATTCAACATTTTGCAACGTCAATGTTATAATATAGACCCATAGATATATATATATATATATATATATATATATATATATATATATATATATATATATATATATATATATAGATATATATATATATATATATATATATATATATATATATATATATATATATATATATATATATATATATATATATATATATATATATATATATATATAGGGACAGAGAATTTTTGCAATTTAGAACTGATGACCTGGTAGAAGCAGATGTTAAAAATGCATGCAGGATTTGTGTGAAACAGCTGATAATATTGTGAAAGTTAGAGATGAGTGAACCTTATGGAATTGAGGGTGGAGTTTGGAAGCTGTTTTGAAATGTGAAAAAACATAGTAAACACTTGCAAATTGTTATATTTGTAGATGGTCATGTTTCTTTTGGGGCAAATTTTTTATTAAATTAGTGACTGTGATAAGATATAATGTAATCAGTGTGGGGAGGAAGGACATATAGCAAAAGAGTGTGTGGCTGAATACAGGCTGTGTAAAAAATGACACTTCTGGATTGACGGTCAAGACCAAATAGTAAATAAAGAAAAAAGGAGGGGGGGGAAACAAACTCGAGGAAGGACAATGAGAAGTTGGAGACAGGATGAAGTAGGTGAAGAAGCAGAACAAGAAGAAAAATATGTAGGGTGAAAAGGAGAAGAGAAAGTCTGCATGCAAAAAGGAGAAGAGAAAGTTTGCATGCAAAAAGGTCAGGTTATTTTTAAGTTCTAACAAGTGAGAAGTCACATTCTGATGATCAAGAATTATTTATTCATAAACCCAAGAAAAAATATTCAATAGGGAAAAATTATAAATAAGAAAATAACATTTTAAAAGTACTTTCTTTAAACTTAAAAAGAAGGAAAAGTAACAGTTTTAGAGTAATTTCAGTAAATGTGAACATTATTATTAACTCTGTAAAAAGGCTAAAAATACTGGAATGGTGTGCTAAATGTGATGTTGATGTTATTCTGTTAGAGGGTTTAAGATACCTCACAAGTGAAGAAAGACTGTAAACAGAAAAATTGTGGGGTAGAAATATAATATGAGACTAAGGAAGTGAAATTTGTTTTGCAGTGGCTCTGTATTATAAAGAAACAGTGAAAATACTAGATATAACATTGATAAGTATACGAAGATTAACTGTTGTGCATGTGGAGTGAACACAAAGTTTATAGAATTATAGCATTGTATACATATACCTTTAGCAAGAAAAGAGAATCTGTTTCATGTGGATAACATGAAAATAATAATTGTAAGGCACTTTAATTATGATTTAAAGGGAAGATATAAAAAGAAAGGGCAAGATGTAAAAATATAAATAAAATGTAGTAAGTTGTCTGGAGCAAAAGTCAGTGGACTTGAAGGAGGACATTTTAATGTGAAATTGATTATTTTATATTTTCAGAAGGCTTGGAAGTAGCAAATGATGACCATTTAAAAATATGGATAGAGAGAAAGGAAGAAAGAGAGTATATTAACATGGTAAAGTGGATAAAAATAATAAATGAGAACTGGTTGGGAAAATTTTGAGATGGGAAGTAGTACAGTTATAGAAGGATCACAAGGGACGTCTACAAAACTGGTCTGAATTGTGGATTTTCAGTAGCAGAATGAGGTAAGAAAGGAAGAGAAAATAAAATATGGAAAAATGTAATGACGTACTAGTGAACTTATAGAATAATACAAGAAAGTTTTATGAGATAAGAAAAGAACTACATAAAAATTTGAGGCATTAATATTTAGACAGAGATATTATTTACATGAGTGAACACATATTTGGGTAAAATAATAAAGGAGGATATTAGTATAATGGGAGGAATAAAAGGAGAGGTAAAAAGAACACCAAAACAAACTATAAGTATAGTAGTGCAGCATGTGGAAAATATATATAAGAGTACAGTAATAGAAAATAAGAGAGAATGGAATGAAAAAAATAGTAAGAGATAGAAGTGCATAAATGTGCCTGTGAATATGTAAGGTTTGTAAATATGTAAATGTATAAATAATGCTTTTATGTTGTGTTAAATAAATAATAAATAAATAAAGATTCTTATTGTTTTATTTCCAAATGAGCTACCACCAACACTAGCAGACAGGGCTTCAGTTTAACATTTTATTCAAAGGACAACACACTCAGGTGTGCACTGCAGATCAGCCATCCGCCATCTTGGTGTGGGAATAGAAGACACAGCCTTCAGCACCAAAGTGGGTGTACTATCTTTCTTGACACTGACGTGTACAGTGTTGGGGTTTCATAACGTCCCTGGGTGGTCTGCTATTTCCTCAGTAATGCCCACCCTGTTGGGCTTTATTACTGCTTATCACACAGAGTCTGACTTTCTGCTCTCTCAACAGGCTGCAGAGGAGACAATATTTTAAATGATCTGTTATAATACATTTTTTTTAATTTTGCTGAATTTTCTGTATAAGTGTATAACTGTATAAAGTCGAACAGAACATCAACCTTCCACTTCCAGAATGCGGAACATTACCTTTCATAATGTGGAACAGATGGGCAAAATGTAGAACACCTGTTAATAGCTGACCAAAGGACCAGATAAATTAATATGATTCAGTATTATTTATTATGGATATTTGTTAAAAACTTCCTTAACATTCAATGTATGACAGACTCTTTCAATGTGAAACTATTAGAAACATGGCCTTCATAAGTTTCAGAATGAGGAACGTTCATCAGGGGGTAAGGAACAGATGAAGTAAGTAGTTTTGTCTTCCTTTTCCTTCTCACTTGTAGCTAAGACAATCACACTGGTTATAATGGAGAGTTTCTATGCTCAAGTAGAACACGATAGCAATCCTAATTGACAACATACTTTTCCATTATGTTTTATAGAGTTCATATGGCTCTTCTGTCCATTGAACTACAGATAGATTGGTGAAAAGGTTATATTTTGAAATTCTCAAGCTATGAAACTGTAGATTTTTTTGACAGATAAACTGTTGTCCTTATCATGTCAATGATGCAATGACATGAAATATGGTTTTCAGCAGTGTAATGACTGACTGCAAAAATGTAACTCGTAGTTGATGATATCTGGAAACTTTGAATAATAGACCACATAACTGAGATACTGACTGCCCTTGAGCTGTTCTTAAACTGAAAACAATTATCAATTGCTTTCACAAGGTATCTATCATAATACCATTAATGTTTTAGAATTACTTTTGTATATGCCACATATTTAACATTTTTATCCATAACTTCTAGTTGACATGTTCTGTCAGTCCAAAACATTTGGCCGGATTCACGAAGGCTTGCACAGAATCTAAGAGTAGAGTAAGACTCCATGCAGCCAACATGTCTGCCGAGCGATCCAGGAACAGCCGGCAGGGGCATGCAAGAGAGCTCCTAAAATGACTCTTGTACGAACAGTGTTAGTTTATGCAAATTACCTCATTTGCTGCTGAAAGTTATGCAAATGAGGTAAATTTGCGATCCAGGAAACACTAACCTCTCCGAGTAAGAGTAGTGTTATTTGCAGAAATGTACTCGGTTGGCAACTGAGTACTGTTCTGCAAATAGCAAAACAGAGCCATGACAGCTGCAAATAAAGGATGCATCCAGTTGATGAAGCATGTCAATGGTCAAATATATGGCCATTGGCATTTTTATGTGTTGCAAAATAATAAAAATTTACTTTTTTTTCTCGATCTCTGATGTTTAAACATAGCGCAGCGCCGCGCAAACGTGCGGCGCACTAAAAATCAGAAAGTCAAAATTTAAAAGCCACAAATATGGATATAATTCAAAATATTCATCTGCCATGCAAGCCAATGGCAGGCTGAAGACAACATGGCTACTGAGTAGTGGTTGCTAAGGGGGGAAGCTCAGTCTGAGAGATGTAACCAAGCATTAGTAGGCAATTCTATGCAAATGAGGATAAGGATAGTGAATCCCAATTTTTCCTGCTATGTGAACCATTTCCCTAGAGTGTAAGAGTAGGATAAGGGGAGTAAAAGAGTAGAAGATGGGTGACATCATGAGGGGGTATGTATCAAAAAGACTGTAAGCTTATTGGAGCAGAGTGGCATGTGGTTGCTGTAAGTTACTCAGGACTAAAAGAGGTGTGTCTACAGTTGTCTAAACTGAAACCCAGAAACCGAAGGTGTACGCCGTGGCTATCACTAAAGTTTCTTGCAAAGCTGCTTACACTGTGTGCATGTGTGTGCACTCGTGTGTGTGCGTGTAAACCCGTCTAAGCCTGTGTGCACGTCTGTGCGCCCATGTAAGCCTGTGTAAGGCCGTCTAAGCTTGCGTACATGAATGTGCACCCGCCTAAGCCTGTGTAAGCTTGTGCGAGCATGTGTGCTCGTGTGCGCGTGTTTGCGCTTGTTTGCGTGGTGCTGCCCCCTGTGGAAAGAGAAAGGGAAAAGGAAGGAAAAGAAGTAGTAGGAAGTTAACCAAGGAGAACTAGCAGAGCTGCCAGGTGAAATCAGTCAGAATCAGCCAATTACACAGGCAGTACACTAGCCCAGCCCAGCACTTAAAACTCTGCAAACAACATTCCCCCATGTTTTTCTCAGAAACACTGCAACACTGTAGTCAACAAAGAGAAGTGAAAACTTAAAAAGCTTAAACTGAGACATAAAAATGTTAGGGGCTGCCATTGCTGTTACAAGGCAACATGTGCAAAATGCTGAGGGTGGTGCCATTGTGAATGCTGCTGTGCAACCCACAGTGAGGAGACGGAGAAGAGTGTACAGATCCAGGGTAACCTACCAGGGACTACATGACCTGGAGATAGTGGAGCACTATAGAGTGGACAGAGAGCTCCTGCAGAAAATTGTTGAGCTGTGCAGGCCACACCTCACACACAGAACCAACAGAGGGGAACCCATCCCAGTGGAAACCAAGGTATGTGTTGGCCTAAGAATACTAGCAACAGGTACCTTCCAGAGATCAACTGGTGATATGATGGGGATTTCACAGGCATCAGCATCAAGGGTACTGCACCAGTTCCTGAATGCCATGTCAGCACATGTCGGTGATGATGTATATTTCCCCAATTCCCATGAGGTATTGGCCAGCAATATGTGTCACTTCCAGCAAATAGTGGAATACCCTGAGGTAGTGGGTGCAATTGACTGCACGCACATACACATCAAAGCACCAGCTGGTGAGTGGGGTAGGGCCTACATCAACCACAAGGGCTTCCACTCCATCAACTGCCAGGTCGTGCGTGATGCCCAGGGCATAATACGGAATGTGTGTGCTGGCTGCCCTGGAAGCTATCATGATTCCCATATCTGGCATCTGTCACAGCTGTACCAGACATTTGCCAGTGGGGACATCCCTGACGGTCACGTAGTGGGGGATGCTGGATACGCACTGGAGCCGTGGCTGATAACACCCATCAGAAATGCACACACACCTGAACAAGAACTCCATAATGAGGCACACGCACAAACACGAAATGTAATCAAGCATGTGTTTGGGATGCTCAAGTCATGGTTCTGGTGCCTGGACACATCTGGTGGAGCCTTGCAGTACTCACCAACTACATGTACCCAAATTGTCATGGTATGTGCCATGCTACACAATATGATCCTGCGAAAACAGCTGCAGCAGGAACAGCATGGGGCAGGGCCAAACAGCCCCCCACCATTGCCAAGGCCTGCACAGGCACAGCGTGACTCAGAGGAGGAACAACCTGAGCCTGCCCCAGTAGGCAGAAGGAGGCGTGCCCAGTATGTCTTGTCCTTGGCAAAGAGGCAATGCATAGCACATACACTGGCTCAGTAGGAACCCTGGAAATTATACCTCTCTCTGACTCGCACATAAAATAAAAGGGATGCCTAACTTGACGCTACCTGTTTCCAAACATGTATAGGCAGTGAAGTATGTGCATCCAACATAGGCAGCCCTGCAGCACCACCTGAGGCATGATTGCCATATTTTAAGCAATATAAAGCAGTGCTAAGCAGCTTTCACCAATATCTAGTATATGTAAACAAAATTGCCCGTGCAATGTTGGGCAAGGTCAGAGCAAGTTGAGCAAAGTCAGTTAAACATGCTCATATCTGCTTTACTGTACCTTAAGCAGTCTGGTCTGGCCAGCATGAAAATAAAAAAGCAGTGACAGGCCTTGAACCCAGGATACTGTGCACTATAGTGACAGTACTGAACCAGTAAGCCACAACAGCATTGCGGTGGCACAC
This sequence comes from Protopterus annectens, assembly GCF_019279795.1. NCBI lineage: Eukaryota > Metazoa > Chordata > Ceratodontiformes > Protopteridae > Protopterus > Protopterus annectens. The sequence continues at coordinate 381,768,703 of NC_056736.1, forward strand.
ACACAGCAGGACAATTGTACACTAATGCAAACACAAAGCAATGTTGTATCATGCCCCTAAAAAGGAAAATGGGTAACTTTCCCCACACGCCTATGCAGACAGAGAACATCAGGCCAGGCGTTGTGATGTGGGTTGTGTAGGCTATGAAGTCGCAAGCTAATATACGTGACATTGGACGCTAAGATCTGTAGTACAGTAGTATGCCTCAAGCCAGTATGATAGGCAACAGCACAGACTGTAATGGTGTCCTGTACCAGGCACAGCAAATGTGTATAAGTGTCAGGTGAAACCCACATCCTATGTACACCCACAGTAACAATCCGGTGTGCCCACGGGTAGAAATGTACAAAGAATAGCTGTCCCCCCTGTATGTAGACATGTTGATAAGTCTATGCAAAGTGTCTCATGGAAGCCCTGCAGGCACAGCATGATCCCTGTTGATCTATGACACAAAAGTGAGCCCTGCTGTAAAAATACAACTTGATTTACCATACACATATAGTATAAATGTGCATACTGTGCATGCTCACACACTCCAACAAATGTAGTGGATTTCATTCAGCATCACACTGAAAGGTCATACTGGGCATGCTTACACACTTAAAGAAATGAAGCAAATGTCAGGCAGGAAGATACTGAAATGTCATACTGGGCATGCTCACACACTTAGGCTAAATACGGATGTGATAATAAGGGATCTATGGACAAATGTGTATAGTCATCTGTACTTCCAGAAACACATTCACAAAGTGGTCTGAAAATCCTGCTATGTGTTCACACAAACTGCCAAGGTCTGTGCATGTAAGTCAAAGGAGGTTGCCACTACTCAGCAGTCATCAGACCTGTCAGACAGTACCACAACACAGTTGCGATGAATCTGACTAAGCACATTCAGCAGCTAGAAAGACCAATGAAGTACCTTAACAAGAGGAATACTGGCCTCAAATAGTTGCCCCATGCAACAAGACTGAATGTAACCCAATCTGTACTCTGTTGCATACTGTCTACTCAGGAGATCTCTGCCCAACAGACAGGTCCATGTAATGGTTACACTCAGATCTGTTCTGAGTTACAGCTCAATGGCACTAAATGTACAGAGCCAACTGATATTTCCAACATATTGGCAGCTAGGATCAGTGTTAACTTTAGCCCCCTCTCACCCATGAAAGAGCACATGCCTATAATGGAAGACTGCAAAGTTGCTGTCATCACGGCTGCTCAGGTAAAAAACACTCCAAAGCCAGTATCACAGCAGCCATGGGACTAGATAACTTCTCAGGCTGTGTAGTATCCATTTCCCTGAAGTAAACATTAACATGGAAGGCCTGTGGCTACAGAAGTTTCCAAAGGACTACAAACTAGGAGCCATCATTGTAAACACTAAAGATGTGGACATCCTATAAAAGGGCCTCACTGAGACAGATGGCTCTTGTTGAAGCCATGGGCTGTAGCTCAATGCCAAAGGTGCATTATCATCACCTTTGTTAGAAACACTGTAGCCAAGAACTACAACATAGGTGTAGTATACTTCACTCTGTGTGACAAGAGACCCTGGGTCACAGGTGGACAGTGGATACAACTGTGATAAGCACATTCCCACAGTAGCCAGAAAACCCTCTTATGTGGCACACCTCATCACAAAATGTGTCTCATGCAGAATAGAAGAGGCATTGTTCCACTCTACACACCACTCACTAGAACTATAAAAGAGTACAGCGCCACTGTTGCTATGTACCTCACAAGACAACTACAACAACTGGAAAGCCAGCAGCAATACCTCACAAAGAGCATTAGTGGCCTGAAATACATGTCATACACAGTCCATCGCAAACTGCTCCATCCATACTCCCTTGCATATCGCCTACTCAGAGGTGTTCACTGCCTAACATACAAACATAGAGCTGTTATATATGATCCACGTAAAACACTCGCAATCACTCTGACTTTTGGACCCAAGACCACGAGTGAAATACAAAAGGAAGGGGTGTAGCCATTTACCTTATGGATATCCACACCTTCAGGTTACTGGCACAGCATGAGGCCTTGGAGACCATGCAAGTGCAACTAACATTGGGCAAAGCTGCCCATCAGATTGTAGCCTGCTACAGATCATGTACCTTGTCTCAGGAACCTCACTCAGTATTCTGGAGAACAATGGCAAATATAAAGGTCCTATCAAACACCATTATATGAGGAGATTACAACTACCCAAACATTGAGTGGGTGAATTACTCATATACAACATCCTTTGCCCAATGTGTCCTAGAGTTAAGAAACCCTAACACCCTGGAACAGCTGGTCAGCATGCCTACTAGAGGTGACAACATACTGGACATGATCACCACCAACATGGGGTACCAGTGTTCCACAACAGAGATAAACCCCTCGCTGGTAATATCAGATCATTAAGTAATCACACTGGCCATCCACATCCCGCCCCCACACCCAGTCAATGAAACCACTGTCATGACATTTGCAAAAGCAAACTGCACACTTCCCAAGACCAAAGTGGAACGTTCCGAAGACCTCTTGCTATAGGATAATGGTATGCAATCTGCAGAATCATTTACAAGTGCATCCTATGAACATCTACAGCGTTGCATGGAATGAGACATCACAAATAAAACCAAGATGCACTCCTCCAAAAATAGGACAACAACCAGGTGTTTGTTGTCCATAAATAAGCTAGACAAGAGAAGGAGGAAACGAACCATGATAGATCCAACTTCACTAAAGGAAAGGCATCACTGATCATTTTCAGGAAGAAACAATAATCGCTCATAAAATAATCCAAGGATGGTTTCTAAAGACAAATAGCCAAGGAATGTAAGAATAATAACCACAAAGCCTTCGGTAGCTATACCAGACTTGTAGGTGTCAACTTCCAAATATGCTGTCAGCTACTGAAAAAAGGAAAGACATACACCAAACCAACTTTTATTGCCCACATCCAGGGGGACAAGTTCAGTGTAAACTCCCCCCCCATCACCCCCAAAAGGGCCTGTGTCCATCACAGAAGGATGCAGAGACCCAGATGTCATGGACATGCAGGTAAAGACAGCCCTCACCAAAGCTAAGAACATAGCATCAGTGTGACTATATGTTGTCCCATGCTGCATCTTACACTAGGCCCATAAGGAACAACACCCTCACTTACATTCACTGTCCAGACTCAAGTGTACCACAGGCTATGTACCCAAAGAATGGCATACACTAACAGTCATCCAGCTCCACAAAGGGTGTGCCAAAACAGAACCTGTAAACCATTGCCCAATATGTCTACTCAGCCGGGTCTACAGAGCTATTGAGCAAATTGTCATGGAACCCATACACTGAGACACTGGAGGTCTCCAGACACTGGACTCTACACAACTTCGCCTTGTTAAAGGCAGAGCCTGGCTCCCAAACCTAGTTGACTTATTTAAAACAGTTACCATGAACATAGATGGAGGTAAAAGTAGTCCACACAGCCCATCTGGACCTCACTAAGGGCTTACCACACCATTCCCCACTCTGTCATCATAGACAAGTGTACCAGCTTGAACATTAACAGCTATGCCACAGGATGGGTGGTCAAGTGGCTCACAGATCAAACACACATGTTCATAGTTGCAGGTGCCATGTCCAACTCTAAGCCAGTCACAAATGGCATCACACAGGTCTTGGTCCTGGGACCCCACCTGTTCAGTAGATACTGCTCAGAGGTACAGACAAGCATGGCAGGTGTATGGCTGAACAGGTTTGCAGATGAATGGTAACTGTGGTCCATAATTGACTGTACAGCTGACACAGACATCCTCTAGAAGTGTCTTACAGAGACAGATACCTGGTGTCAAAACAATGCCCTCAAGCTGAATGGCAAAGAATGCATAGTCATCCCCTTTGGGTAAAACAAAGTGCACACAAATTACCACATAGGTGGTAATCCAGCATGTACGGAGAAAGTCATTATGGCCCTGGGGACACAGGTAGATAGTAAACTCACCTTTGATGATCACATGGCCAAAGTGTTTAGACATTCCTTCAATGTAGGCCATCTAATGTCACCTAATGTAACCCACTTAGTATAGTCTGATGATGTCACCATCCTACAAATATACCTGTGGAAAAGAGAACTCCCAGTGATATGTATAGCACGTCGTGTTAATGCGTACTCCTCTAGTATCATGAAGTAGTTAGGTAGGGGTTTGAATCCTGCACTGAACAACTGTGTGTGGTCTCCTTGGGAAGGAGCAACCTTTTAGGAAAGTAGTAAAACACCTCAAAAGTGGTAAACTAACCTTTGTCAAGTCTGATGATGTCACCATCCTACAAATATACCTGTGGAAAAGAGACCTCCCAGTAATATGTAGAGCACGTCATGTTAATGCATACTCCTCTAGCATCATGAAGTAGTTAGGTAGGGGTTTGAATCCTGCACTGGGCAACTGTGAGTGTGTGGTTTCCTTAGGAAAGTACAACCTTTTAGGAGAGTAGTAAAACACCTCAAAAGCGGTAAACTAACCTTTGTCGAGTCTGATGATGTCACCATCCTACAAATATACCTGTGGAAAAGAGAACTCCCAGTAATATGTATAGTGCGTCGTGTTAATGCATACTCCTCTAGTATCATAGGTAGGGGTTTGAATCCTGCACTTGGTGAGTGTGTGTGCTGTATGTGTATGACACTGTTGGTCAATGTGTTGTGGGTTTTGCTTTTACTACTGTATGACATATCAGTATGCATTGCACATGTGAGCTAGCTGTGTGGCAAATACATATACGTACATGTTACCTCAATGATTGCATGTGTGGGAACCCTGCTTTCTCCAAGAACACAGCTGTCATCCTTGCCAGACTGTGCTGCTGCTTCCCAGAACTTAGGTCACATCTGTATGCTTGTGACAAGCCCAGACACTCCAGTAATCCCTGGCCTAGGTCATCTGTGTCACACAAAGTCATTATGGTTCCTACTGGAATGTGTGTGTGAGGGTCTATGGCTGAGTATATGTCAGCCCTGTTCAAACGCAGCAAAGTCTGTCAATGATGACTATTCATAACAGGTGTTGAACAACCTTTGTGGATATGCATGCAGACCCCTTATTGCTTATGTGATCCACTAAGGGATTTCAAAATACCTTTGCAAATGTGATTAACAAAGGACAGATGACGTAACACTTAGTTGCATGTACACATCGGTACCTGTTCATCATGTTGGTGGCTACTACCTATGTGGTACTGTGGGGATAATATGTTCCGTAAAGGTGGATGACTATGCTTAGTTTGGCTTATAGCTTTACAGCATGGGTTTAACAACAGGCATCTGTCTGTATGACACCCTTGTGGAGGATGTGTGTGTCATCTGGAGACTGCATTATAGGCCACAGTATGCATTACCAGACATGGACGGACATATCCCTACTGTGATTGCTTGTACCTAAGAGAGCTATATGCCAAACAGGAGTGGTGTCAGTAATGGGTGCAGGTGAATACCAGTGGTTACTGGCATAGTATAGTACCTGAAGGATCCAAATGTTGCTGTGTGTCCTACAGCTGTGTGTCAGTTGTCAAGACATCATCTAACGATTGGTTATGGTCAGGCTGTGGAAGTGATGTATACTGCCACAATGCAAAACAATGACAGATAGTAACAGTATCACCCACAGCACAGTGTCAAACCATGTCATACACACATGTGTAGTCAGGTTCCAAAATGTGTGTAGTACAATGCATACTGGCCACCAATAGAAACTATGGAGTGTTACTGTGTAATACAGAGCATGTCACCCTGAACATGTGTCCACTATGCACGTACATGCAGACAGTGAACCTCCACCATGCTCACAACTGTACACCTGCAAATCTGTGCTACACACATCCCACACATACTGTCCACTCTCTAACACATGCTGCCAATACTGCACACATCAGCCAAGTGGCACGTGGCCGGACAATACACAATTGGAACCAACACTGGTGTAAACAACACTACAATGACAATCATAGCATTAATGCATCATGCCTGTTCAGCTACACCTTCAAGCATATCATTACACTATACTGCTGACAACATACTGACATTGCTATACTGCTATAAAGACACCCTGTGCATCAGCACCATGGTAGCCTGTTCTTGCATCGATGTTACAGATGACAGGAGGTGGCACAGGTTTCATCATATGCACAGGGTGTGCTGTTGGTTTGCCAGAGGCCTACAGTGGGCCATCCAATCGACATGTATGTGTGTGTGTGTGTGTGTGTGTGTGTGTGTGTGTGTGTGTGTGTGAGGGGCAAGAATACTGGAATGGGCCAATGTTGATGTGTGTGGGTATGTGTTAGCCCTAGGTGTCTGGAGTATGTGTGTGCATCTGCATGCACACAGTTCCACCATGTGGCTGCCATATACGGGTATTTGTGGGACAGCCACAGACTGTACCTGTGAGGCTTTACAGATCACTGTCTCTGGCCACTGATACGGTACCTGTGCCTGGCGGGGGTGCTACTGACACTATCAGGTACTAAGCCAGACTAGGTACTATCCCCAGAGGTGGATGGATGTACACTGGACACAGGTCCCTGCTGGGACTGTCCAGAGCCATGTGCACATGGTCTTCTAGGACGTTCTATGGACAGCCCACCCCCAACATTGCTGGGGCTGGTACTGGCACTACGGGAGCAGCTGTGGCTTGAGGGACGTTCACGGCAACTGCCAGCTGCTAATGTTGCTGACATACGTCCACATCGATGACTCAACCATCCCGCACTGTCCTGACACATGGACATGACATTGTGGAAGATATCAAATGTCTCTCCCCAACGTCTATCAGTGACATCGGTGTAATGATGGATGGCACCTGCTAGGTCACGGATACTGTCAATGACGGTGGTGTTATGTGCCCTCTGTGCCTTTAGTCCCTGTCTAGTGTACAGTTCCATACGTGCCTGTGCCTCCATGACAGCCTGGAACATGCACGATGTTGTCAGACCTGTGGCATGTCTGCCAGTGGCATAATGAGCAGCAGTGCTCCTATGAGAACCCCTGGACATCTGCCTATGTGGTACCCTTCCAGACATCTGGGTATGGCTGCTGTGTTGGAATGCATGTGCCATGGATACCACACTGTCCTGGCCAATGCCAACTGTACACTGTCCCTCAGCTATGGGCATTGCTGATGGATGTATTGGTAGTATGACTGTATGCATGGATGGGGTGGACAGCTGTGTACTGTCGATTGGTGGCCCAATGACAGACCTTGGCAAACATGCCTGTGCCTCAACACACCTATCATCAGTATAACTGTTTTGCTCAGTGACATCAGTTTCCCAGCTGCAGTGAGCCAGCCCAAAGTCAGCACCTGTGAGAGGAAGACAGGAAACACACTTTACGACCTGTACATGATGTCGGCACACATGCACACATACACACATCCACACATCCACACATGAACACATGCACACATGCACACATGCACACATGCACACATGAACACATGCACACATGCACACATGCACACAAATGCACACAAATGCACTCATCACTAAAACACACACACACACACACACACACACACACACACACACACACACACACACACACACACACACACACACACACACCACCAGCAATCCAGAACATACTCAATAGCAGGTGATGGTGGGGTACAGTATCACAAGGCAAACAGTTATATCACATGTGTCAGCATGCAGGACGTGTGTTTCCCAACAGTATGCAGTGCGGGTGTTGACAGCCTTTGCCAATAACACTATACATGTCTTTGATGCATGTGTGTTGTTGTTCAGTGATTGGCCTCACCCTGGAACACACTGTGTACATGGACACGACAGTGCTGTGCAAGTATTATAAGCTCTACAGTGTCCTGTGCACCATCTCTCACAGGTATACATACCATGGCTGGATGTGTATCTGTGTGTCACATAGATATCCATTTCTGATTAGAGCATCTGTGTCTTCAGCAGATAATTGTGGACACAGGATTAGCACATGCATGCTATGTATACACACAGGATGAGTGGTGTATGTTTACCTGATGGAATACCATTGCTCAACATGGCCATTGTACAGTGGTTATGGTGAGTGTAGGACATATTGTGGACATGCCAGTGCCAGACATGACATGGCATGCTACAACACAACTGCAACATTAAACATCACAGAGACACAGTGTGTGTCATGTGACCTATACACTCAATAGCATTACAAGACATATATGTGTCACTTTGTACAAATGGTGATTGCTATGCATACTGTGTATAAGTGCTTATGTTTTCACACACACAGCACTGAGGTGCATAGCAGGTAATGCTATGTGTAGTACTGTGGTCACTGTAACTGGATAGGGTGTACTACCATGAGCCATCATCATGCAGCATCATGTGGTCACTCAAGGCTACTAATGTGTGCCAGACCAGCACATACCATGCTGTACCAGAACTGCAGTACCATGGCTACATTCACCAATTCACAGCCAGTAGTTACATGGGTTTATAAGGTGCACAATAGGGGGCATTGCCTACCATGAATGTGTAATGTGTCAAAGAGTGTCGCACAGCCACATGTGAGGCATCTACCCCTCAGGTATATTATGTGTGCTGTGTGGATGAAGTGTGCGATACTGTAGTGTGACCTTACAGCAGGCATCTGAATACGCCATGTGTAGCATGTTAACATGTACTGTTAAAAAGATTAATCCTCTCTCTGCTAGCAGGTGACATTCAACCCAACCCAGGCCCAAACAACACCACAGCTGCAAACCCACTTTCCACTCTCTCCTCTAAATCGAATAAACTAACCAAACCCTCAAACTTTCTAATAATAGCTCACCTTAACATCCGCAGTATTAAAAATAAAATTGCCCCCCTTCATGCACTACTTGATGTACACTCATTCGACATCCTTTGCTTGACTGAAACCTGGTTTAAACCAGTAATACAGGACAAAGAGATTATTTCCCCTGGCTACAACATTCATCGACTTGACCGCACTACAAAAAAAGGTGGTGGGGTTGCAATCCTCTATAAATCAGGGATGCAAATCACTGCCTTACATGATAAACCTCCCTCCAAAAGTAATGCTGAAATCCTTATATCCAAACTCCAAATTAATGCCTTCAAATCCATCTATATAATCTGCATATACCTGCCCCCAGGCAACAACAGTAGTACCTTAGAAGAAATCCTTAGCTGGCTGGCCATACTCTTTCCACAAGAAACAATAGTCCTTGGAGATGTCAATATAGACTGGAATACCTGCTCTTCAGCTAACCCTTCCACCCTCTTAAATCTGATTGGTTTCTCACAAACTATTCTCTCTCCTACCAGAAGAAATAAACCTAGCAACAAAGAAAGCATTTTAGACTGGATTCTGATAAATAGCCACCACCAAACATATACAGTAAGTACACTGCCTGATGATATAAGTGACCATGCCCTTATTTACCTAATTAGACATAAAACTGATAACCCTAACTTAACAAAATACAAAATGGTTAGAACAAACAAAACTTTTAACCCTGATAGATTTGAAGCATAACTTAGGTCCTGCAGTTGGTCTCCTCTTAAACACCTCCCACTTGATGATGCCATGACATATTTTAACTCTAAATTCCTATCTATTCTTGACACACATGCTCCCACAAGGTCCATCAGACTTTCCTCAAGAGCCGCCCCTTGGCTAACAAAGGACACAAGGCATAAGATTATTTTGAAAAATAAACTCTGGTCCAAATATCGCAGTACTAAAGATCCCACTGACCATCTCAACTTTAAACAAATAAGAAACATTACAAAAAAAGCAGTAATTCTGGATAAAAGAAATTACTACTGCCATTTGCAACAGACTAACCTGCATAACCCACAAAAGTTCTGGGCAGGAATAAATAATCTCATGAAGCCTGGCCAATCGGACACTCCAAGCCCAGCAGGCACCTCCCAATATAACCCCAAACACACTGCCAACGCCTTTAACACCTTCTTTACTGAAACTGTCCAGTCTCTTTCCAATCAACTCTCCCCTGATATCTCCTGTCTTTCCTCCTCCTCTAACACTTCCATTCCCACATTCCAACTTCAACCTATTCCCTCTGCACTCATTCGTTCTCTGCTACATAAACTTAAACCATCCTCTCCATCTGCTGACCATCTACCTGCTATGTATCTAAACGTTGCTGCTAATGCACTGACCTATCCCATCTCCATCCTGATTAACAGAACCATTGAATAAGGCTACATTCCTTCTCTCTGGACAATATCTCATATTATTCCCCTTCATAAAGGAGGAAAATCAACTGAACTCTCTAACTACCGACCCATAGCCTTACTCTCTCCTCTTGCTAAAATCATGGAAAAATGTGTCCAAAAGCAACTTCTGAAACACCTGTTAACTAACAATCTGCTAGCTAATTGTCAACATGGTTTTAGACCCTACCATAGCACCACCTCTGCCCTCCTCTCCTTCACAGACTGCATCAATAAAAATAGGAACAATAATACCCTTAGCTCTGCTATATTTATTGACCTATCCAAAGCCTTTGATATGGTCAATCACGAAATCTTGTTACACTTACTTTAATCATTTGCACTTGACACAAGCTCAATTAAATGGTTCCACTCTTACCTGCACAACAGAAAACAGGCAGTGAGGTGGCAAAATAACTTATCCAACCACCTCCCCATTACTCTAGGAGTCCCCCAGGGCTCAATTCTTGGCCCTCTCCTCTTTTCAATTTTCATTAATAGGTTCATAGGTTCATACTAGGCTATCTGCCCGAGGGCATTTACAAGCCTAGCCCATAGTTTTGTGGCTTACGCCACCCCTTTAGTATGGGGAACTATACCCATTATTTTGCTGTGCCTCTGTTGAGCAGTGACACTGAGGTAATCCCTGGGGTATATCTGCGATCTCCCATCCATTGGTCAAGATTTCTCTTGAACAAGGCCAGCGAGGTGCTCTGCCTCACATATACCGGGATTTTATTCCACAGCATAGGGGGTCTTTGGGTGATGAATCTATCCCTCCAGCACGTCCTATTAATAGCCGTGTCGAGGTTTAAGTCTCCGCCCTTGTGACTCTGATGGATCTAGATTTTTGAGGTGAAGCATATTCATCAAATCTGGGTTTGACATGGCCTTGTATGTTAGGCAAAGGTCACCTCTGAGCAAGCGTGCGACTGAATAGAGCTGGAGTTCTTTCAGTCGGGCAGCATAGGACAGATGTTTGAGACCCTTTATCCTTTTGGTGAGGAACTTTGTGGCCTCTCCAGCTGCTGCAAGTGTCGGGTCAGATACATTCCGAATGGGGCATTGTACTCAATCATTGGTCTGATGAGTGATGAGTATAGGGAGACTATGACCTCCTTGATCTAGATGAGAATCCTTCATGATAAGGTGGGCAATGTAGAAGGTCTTCCTAACTACTTTAGCTACATGGGTGTCGAATGACAGACTACTATCAACCTGGGTCCCCAGGTCCCTGATAACTTCTTCTGTGCTCAGTGGATTGCCACCTATTTGGTAGCTAGGGGTAACCTTGTTTTTCCGAAGGGTATGACTATGCATTTTTGGCATTTAACTTTAGGCCATGGCTCTGGCACCAGTTATCCATTTCTGTGAGACCCTTCTGAAGGATATCTGTGTCAGATGTGTTTTCTACTATGGCCCAGTTTGCAGTCATCTGCAAACTTTGTCAGCCATAACCCTCCTGTGTTTGCTTGTACTTGGAAAAGTAGATGCCAAACAAGAGTGGGCCCAGGACTGAGCCCTGTGGTACACCACTTGTGACAGGCTTTGAGTCTGACATGGCACCAGCAACTCTGACCCTGTGGGTTCTGTCACTCAGCCAGTTTGCAACCCATCTTGTGATGTATGGGTTAACATTTAAGCTGATGAGTTTTTCAATGATACCCGAGTGGGGTATTGTATCAAGGCCTTTGCCAGATCGAGGTAGGCTGTATGGACTGCCTTTCCTCATCAATGGCTTTGGTGACTGTTTCAAAAAGTCAACCAAGTTTAGAAGGCATGATCTGCCTTTGACAAAGCCAAACTGGGATGGATCCAAAGTCTGCAAATTCCTATGTCTTTATTTATGAGGTCCATTATGATCCTCTCCATGGCTTTGCAGATAAGGCTTGTCAAGCTAATGGGCGGTAATTTCCAGGGTCGGTGGAGGCACCGCCTTTGTGAAGTGGGACCACAGTTGCAGTGCCACTCCTGGGTAATGTATCCAGAGGTAAGACTATGATTAAACAGCTGTCCTAGCTGTGGGTTTAATTCCTCGTTGAGTTCGTGGAGCACACAGCCGGGACACCATCAGGTCCCATGGATGCTGTGTTTTTGCTTTGGAGAGAGCAGTTCTCACTTGGGCGTTGGAGATGTTTGGGGGCTGCAATCGCTTGGTATAGATATCTCTCCTTTGGGGAGGGGAGAAGTTTGCACTGAACCTGTCAGCCAGTATGTTGGCAATGTCTGTAGGATCAGTAATCTTCACATCATTTTGAACTAGTTCTGAGCATATCTGGGAGTTTCCTCCCAGGTTTCTAACATAGCTAAAGAAGGCCTTATGATTGTCTTTTGAGTCTTTAGCTATTTTTCTCTCAAAATTTGCTTTGGATGATTTTATGAGAGCTCTTAGTTTTTACTTATAGTGATCAAGGGTGTCTTACCTTTTAAGGATTTTGCTCTATCTTGTAGTAGCTTCCTCCTTTTGTTGTAGAGTTTGTTTATGGCTGGGGTCCACCAGACTGGACGCTTGCCTTTGGTACAAAGAGTCTTTGTTTTGCTTGGGATTGCCTTATCCATGCAGTCCTGCAGGTGCTGGTAGAAGGCATTTGTAAATGATTCAGCGGCTTGAGTACTGTTTTCTGCCGGCTCGGGGCCTTAAAGGAGACCACACTAGTCTGTAGCAGTGTGAAGTCGGCTTGAGAAGTTCTTTACTGTGGTCTTTTATTTCAGGTGGGGTGGGATGAGGACCTCCAGCGAGATTAGTTTGTGATCTGATCTCACCAGTGAGGGGTATACTTCCGGTGTTGAACATTGTGCTCCCATGTTCGTGATGATGAGACCAAGTATGTTTTCTCCTCTTGTGGGGATGGTGACTAGTTGTTCCATGGCATTTGAGTTTATGAATTCCAGGAAGTTTTGGGCTAGGGTGTTTGGGCTTGAGTAGTGTTCCCAGTCTATATTAGGGTAATTGAAGTCACCTAGTATGATAGTGTTTGGTGATACATTTATCCCCTCTAGTGTTTTCAGGAAGGCCATGTGAGGTTCCTGAGTTTGTGAGGGTGGCCTGTAACATGCTACAATTTGTAGAGCAGTCTTGCCTATGGTTAATTGCACCTGGATGGTCTCCGATGCATCGTGCGTTGCCACCAGTCTTGAGGTGTGGGTGTCTTTGATGAATATGGATACCCCACCTCCTTTCTTGGTATTGTCCGGATTTTGGGGCCGGAACGCATGATAAGAGGTAAAACCTGATAGTGCTGGGGTGCTCTCAGGAGCCTTGAACCAGGTTTCTGTCACTGCACAGACATCGATGTTCTCCATACTGAGAAGGGCCTTGAGTGCGTGCATTTTGAGATTTAGACTTCTGGCATTGAGCAGCATTACCCTTAGTTTTTTTCCTTTTTTGTGTTCTAGGGTGGTAGGTTTAGAATTTGAGCCTTGCCTAAATAAGGCACTATGGGGGTGGCAAGAGCCTTTGCCAATATCTGGAATCCCAGGGTGACAGGTGCAAGCCGTCCTTGCGGCAACGTGGCTTGTCCAGCATGTCATCCCAGGCAGACAGACATTGGATCCCCTTTGAATGACACCAGAGTTTAAGCCAATTGTTAAAGCTGATCATCTTATCTCTGTATTGTGGCATCATTCTTGGTGAAGGTAGGATACTGCTCAAGGTCAGGGTCATACCTGCCTGGGCTACATAATCAGAGAGCTCCTCAATGTCTCTTTTCATGTAGTCCAAGGAGGTACGTCTCAGGTCGTTTACACCAGCGTGGACAATGACTGAGTCGTATTTGTACCTGCTGTTGAGAGACCTGAGTGCTTGCGTTATGTGGCGGATTCTAGCACCCGACAGGCAGCTTACTGTGACCTTCTCCTTACTCAAGTCTGGTGAGCGGGACGTCATTGTGTCTGACTATGGAGTCACCAATGACTAGTGTGTCTGGCATTGTGTTTGGCCTTAAGGGCTGTGACTGTTTGACACTCTGACTGTGAGGTCTATGTGTTGCAGGTGTTGTGTTCTGAGGTGGTGGTTGTTTGGGTGTCTGCTTTGGTGGCCTCTGCTGTTTTGGTAGATTTTTGATCAGAGCCGCCGAGTATGTCTTTGTGTGTTTATGTGTATGATTTGAGGTTGTGATGGTACTATGTGAGACTGGGTCTATAGTGTGTGTGGTAACCTTCTCCTCCTGACTGGTCTTGCCAGTCCTATGTTGAGAGAGCTCAGCCTCCAGTTTGGCCGTATAGTTGCATCTCTCGCATGTATTTGTGTTTTGTGGGAGGAGGAGAGGGTTGTCTGTGTACATGAGGCAATTGTAACATTGCCTCAATATTCCCAGGTTCACCAGCTGAGCAGGAGAGGACACAAGCAACTGATCCCTCGACATGCTAGAAGGACTAGACAAAAACTTTAAAAGAGATTCCGGGCACGTGGGTGACCGAGAAATGGGGGTTTGCCTTTTGGGGTGCTATCTATAAGAGTGCCGTATCAAGGTAATAAGTACTGTAGGAGCAAGTGCTAGGTTTAACAGATAGAGAAAAGTCTACTTGGAGTCAAGTAGAGATGATCTTTTAGGTATTAGAGAAAGTGCTAGTAACAGGGATGCTTAAAGGTAAGATTGAAAAGAATGCACTCTGCAGTGTGCACTAGAGAAGTTAGATATGAAAGTAGGTAACTTGAGTTTTACCTGTTTAAAAAGTTAAGGTTTAGTGGAGAGTTACTATTTTTAAAACAGTAAGATGGACTGAAAGGGGTGGTTACTTTTGTATTTTGGTGCTATGAAATACTGTAGGATGGCCAATAAATTTAAATAATTGAAGGGGTGGGATTTCAAAAGTGATGGTTTTGTGATTACTCACATAAGCCAGTGAAAGTAGAGAGAAATGAGATATATGGTCAGATTAACATAAGAGGCGGGCAACTAGAAAGACAGTGGTATTTAACAAGACAACTTAAATGGGTGGGAGGGAGGGAGGGAAAAATTCTGCCTGACTCAGAACAGAGAGAGCTGTGGTCTCTTTTGAAGTTTTAATATGCTGTTAGAACAGAATGCAAGCAAAACACAAGATAAAGAAAACAAACTACAGTATTCAAAATATAGAAAGGCAATACAGAAATACAAAAAATAACAGCAAACTAACTAATGATCTCCATACTCATATTTCTCCTGCCACCTGTATACAATATGCAGATGATTCCACTTTAATCTGTTCTGCCTCATTCCCCTCTGTACTGCACTCTCTCACCCAAAAGACTTTTGAAACCGTAGAAATTTGGTTCCTCAAACGATGCTTAATTTTGAACCCCAAAAAATCCAAATTATTACTCTTCTCACCAACCCGAAAATCCTCTCCACTGAATTTCTGTGTCACATCAAGTAATGGCACGAACATATCACCCGATCCAACTACCATACTCCTCGGAGTTGAAATAGACAACAATCTGACCTTTGACACACACATCAGCAATACTATAAAATTAGTTAACAGAAAACTAGGCTCCCTCTATAGAATTAAACCATTCCTTACTCCACATGCCAGAACTTCCATTGCCCAGACCCATCTTATCTCCACTCTCCTGTACGCCTCTCCCATCTACACTTCAGTGTCCAAAGCTAACCTCAGCAAACTGTCTGCTGCCTACAACAATATTGCCAGATTTGCCACTAATTCTACTTTTAGAACTCACCACTGCCAAAACTTAAGGCAACTACGATGGCTAGAGCTACAAAACCAAATTCTATTTCACCAGATATCCTTAGCCCACAAAATCCTTTACAAACTCATAAACACACCCATTCTCACTTCACTTATCACTCCATACTGCAATCTTAAAAGCCTTCGCTCCTCCGACAAACTACTTATATCAACTAGTAAACCCAATAACTCAGCTGGCAAATCCTTGTTCTCCAGCACAGTAGGAAAAACCTGGAATACTCTTCCTCACAATCTCACAGCAATCTCCTCTCTTCCCTGCTTCAAATCCCAACACAAAGCACACCTCAAAACCCACCGGCTCTGCCCCTGTAGCAACCCTGACTAGATTATCTTGGGTATCTAGGTACTCTCAACTTTTCTGCTGTAAATAACTACCTTTCCTCAGGTATCTAGGTACTAGCAAATTTTTTCTTTTTTACTTTCTCTAGTTTTAAGAAACTCTTAACAAAATACACTCTCTATTTTCTCAACTTCTGCCTTTTAATATCTAATGATTTTTGACATATACATTATAACCATGTTTAATGTTTTACCTGATATTACAAATGCTTGCATGTGGAGCTTTTCTCCCCGGGCTTCTGCTGAAAATGGACATATATCCAGTTGGACCAGCCCGGTCAACAAATGTAAAATAAATAAATAAAATACTGCGTATGACAATGTTGTGTATGTTGTGTGCATGTTTATCGACTCTGCCTATCCAATGTCCACATCAGTGTTGCCACAATTGTGTGGAATGCTCTGTGTATTGTATGTGTTTTAGGCAGCTACCCATGTGGGATGTGCATAGTCTCACAGCAAACATGCACAGCATGCATTATGCGTATGTGTGTTATGTGTACATGGCCTACACCTCACCTATGACACGCACATTTAATTAGCAGTATTAAAGGTAGAACACACTCACCAGCATGGGTCGGCTACCTTGCTGTCACACCAGAGGGACCCACAAGGATATGAGACACTTTGTTAGTGGCAACAACTGTGGCATTGCTACTGTGTGTTTGCAATCATACAGTAGTACAACTGTTGTCAGTCACAGGCCTACAGATTGTATTCCTAATTATTACTATTGCACAACACTAGGCACCACATCGTCTAACTACACAGTACACATCTCACATAAGCATGCTCTAACAATAGAGTTAACAGTAGTCTACAACTATGCCATGTTACCTGCACGCTCCATGTCAGCTTGCTGGGTGACTCCGGCCTCCATGATGAGAAAAATGTGAGGGTAATGCTACTCAATGCTAGAAGTCTAAACCTCAAAATGCACTCACTCGAGGCACTCCTTAAAATGGAGAACATTGACATCTGTGCAGTGACAGAGACCTGGTTCAAAGTTCCAGAGAGCACCCCTGCATTACCAGGCTATAATTCATACCACACCTTTCGGCCACCAAACCCGGACCGAAACACTAAAGGTGGAGACGTGTCCATATTCATTAAGGATATCCACACCTCCAAGATAGTTGCTCAGCATAATGCATCCGAGATTATCCAAGTTCAACTAACTCTGGGCAAAACTGCAATCCAGATTGTAGCTTGCTACAGACCCCCCACCATGCCCCAGGATTCCCACTCCTATTTTCTTGATACACTGGAAAATATTAGGTACAACCCACCACTTTAATAATGAGTGATTTCAACTACCCTACCATTAACTGGGAAAACTACTCATGTACCAACTCTTTTGCTCAACATTTTCATCAATTCACGAATCATCAATTCCAATGCTTTGGATCAACTTATCCACACCCCCACCAGAGGCAGCAATATCCTAGACCTGGTCATCACCAACATGGGTGACCAGTGTTCCACACCAGAGGTCAGCTCCACGTTGGTCAGATCCGACCACAAGCTAATCACCCTAGACATCCACATCCTGCTCCCACCCCACATTAGGAAAACAACCGTAAAAATTTCTCCAAAGCCAACTTCACACTTCTTAAGACAGAAGTGGCAAACTTCATGACACCCATGCAAATGGACAATAGAGGTACGACTGCTGAATCCTACACAAATGCACTTTATAAGCACTTACACGAGTGCATGGATCATGCTATCCCTAACAGAACCAAGATGCTATCCTCCAAAAAAAGGAAGCCAATCTGGTGGTCTTCTGCCATAAACAAACTCTACAACAGAAGAAAGAAACTGTTGCAAAAAAGAGCAAAATCCCACGATTGGAGGAACTCCCTGGTCAGCCTCAGTAAGAAGCTGAGATCCCTCATAAAATCCTCCAAAGCTAGTTATGAAAACAAAATTGCTACTGATTCTAAAAGCAACCACAAAGCATTCTATAGCTATGTCAAAAATCTCAATGGCAACACTCAGATCTGCTCTGAGTTACAGCACAATGACACTAAATATACAGAACCAACTGATATTGCCAACATCCTGGCAGATAGGTTCAGTGCTAACTTTACCCCCCTCTCACCCCCTAAAGGGCCCATCTTTATACCAGAAGAATGCAAAGTTCCTGTAATCATGGCTGCATAGGTAAAAACTTCACTCTCCAAAGCCAAGAAGACAGCATCCATGGGACCTGACAACATCCCAGGCTGCCTTCTACATGAACTACAGAATGAACTGGCACCCCACCTAAGTACCATGTTCAATCATAGCCTCACCTCAGGCTTTGTGCCCATTGAATGGCGCACCGCAACAGTTATCCCACTCCACAAAGGGGGAGCCACAACAGACCCTGGGAACTACCGCCCCATTAGCCTGACAAGGTTCATCTGCAAGGCCATGGAATGTATCATCATGGAACTCATAAACAAAGACATTGGAGATCTCCAAACCCTGGACCCCACACAGTTTGGGTTTTTAAAAGGCAGATCATGTCTCCTAAACCTGATAGACTTCTTTGAAGTAGTCACCAAAGCCATAGATGAGGGTAAGGTGGTTCACACAGCCTATCTAGATCTCGCCAAGGCGTTCGACACCATCCCCCACTCTGGAATTATAGATAAACTCACTAAACTAGGTATAAAGCCCTATGTCACAAGATGGGTTGCCAACTGGCTTACTGAAAGAACCCACACTGTGAAAGTAGCAGACTCCAAATCAGACTTCAGACCAGTGACAAGTGGAGTACCACAGGGTTCAGTCCTGGGTCCTCTCCTGTTTGGTATCTATTTCTCTGAAGTACAAGCTAACACAGAAGGTCTTTGGCTAACTAAATACGCAGATGACTGCAAACTAGGAGCCATAATTGAAACACCTAATGATGTGGACATCCTACAAAAGGGCCTCACTAAAACAGATGCCTGGTGTCAAAGACATGGTCTCAAGCTCAATGCCAAAAAGTGCATTTTCATCCCCTTTGGTAAAAATTCTGTACCCATGAACTACCACATAGGCGGTAGTCTACTTAACACCAAAAGTGTGATAAGAGACCTTGGGACACAGGTGGATAGTAGTCTCTCCTTTGATAATCACATCGACAAAGTGATCAGGAAATCCTTCTACGTGGCACACCTCATCACAAAAGGTTTCTCATCCAGAAAAAAAAGAGGTCATTGTTCTCCTCTACTCATCACTCATTAGATCCATTATAGAGTACAAAGCCCCTTTGGTATGTACCTCACAAGACATCTACAAAAACTGGAAAGGCCGCAAAAATACCTCACAAAGAGGATTACTGGCCTCAAACAGATGCCTTACGCAGACTGTCTCAAAAAACTCCAGCTTTACTCCGTCGCATATCACCTACTCAGAGGCGATCTCTGCCTAACATACAAAGCTATGTCAAACCCAGAGCTGTTAGACATGCTCCACTTAAAGAAATCCCAATCCCTCTGGATTACACACTCTAGGGACCTAAACCTTGTCACCACAATAAACAGAACATGCTGGAGGGATAGATTTCTGTCCCAGAGACTTCCCATACTCTGGAATAGATTACCTATCTATGTCAAACAGAGCTCCTCATTAGCACTCTTCAAGAAAAATCTTGATGATTGGATGGGTAATAGGAAATCACCCCAGGGATCACTTCTGTGGTTCTGCTTGACAGGGGCACAGGAAAATAATTTTCTTGGGTGGCGAAAGCCAGGGTACATTTTTGGCTAGGCTTGTATAGGCCCTAGGGCCAATAGCCTAGTACCTACCTATGAACCTATGACACACGTTAGTTGTTGGGGTTGTTGTTGACCAGGTGCCACCTGGCTCAGGAGCAGCTCCTCCACTCTGGTGAGGGGGGGATGGATGGCTACCCCCTCACCTGTGGCAGGCTGCTGTCTGCAGATATCAGATGCACACTGCCGGACATGTCTAATTAAATCACTGCAGTGATGGCGTACCTGCTCATATGTCCGGTTATGCATGCCTATGACATTTACCCAATGGACAAGCTCTTGCCACAGCGCAGTCTGCTCATGCTGGTCCTGGCTGGTTCTGGAGAACAGCAGGGCATACTGCTGCAGCAGGCTGGATGTTATAACCTCTTCCTCTGCCATGCTATAGGTGGGATTACGATGGTGGGACATAACCCTGGAAGACAATGAAACAATATGTGTGAGCAAGTCATGAGGCACACGTATATTTCTAATGTACAGATATCAATTAACTGCCATATATAGTAACCTATTGGCTGTCAGAGGATACACACTTTCAATACCACATGTTAGTACTCAACCCACAACTGCCTGACAGTGCCTGGCACACTCTGTATATCAAACCACGTTTTGCACAGCAACAAACTCACAACAGTATGTAATACTATACAACAGTACATGGCACACTGTATGCGACGCAATGCACAACCTAGACACAGGAGGTATATATCATGCTAATGCATCATGAAAAGTGTAATCCATTGCAATGATTGTAAAGTTCAGTGACATTATCACCAGTATACCACACTAGTCGCTGATGGCAGACCCCTGCCTAACATATGTGCACATTCATGAATATAGGTGGCATACTGCTGTACTACACTATACATGTTGCTAGTTATGCAGTTATATCCTGTAACACACATATGACCAAGGCCATGGTACAGGCATACACACACACACACACACACATCAGGCATACATACCAGACACATAGGTATGGCAACACAGGTGACCTTTACCTGTGCACCTTACAGTACTGTGTGTCAGTAGTTACGAGACTGCATGCCTGAGGTATGTAATCTGTGAGGACTACAGGGAATACATGGAACAGTGGTTCCAATAAATGTGGACGTCCACCATACTGTGCTGTTTAGGCATACAGCTTCAGGTAGTACTACAGTTCATACAGGAGTTGGATTCACCAGAAATAATACTCAATAAGCATGCATGTACTGCTGTAGCCTACAATGGGCACCCCAGTCGACAACAAGGGTCTATGTCAGAACGTATGGAATACTGCTTTTTCAGCCTAGCAATTGTATACACATCTTTTGCTGGGATCACAGCTAGGACACATAATACCATGACAGAAACAGTTTCCTACTAAGCTATCACACATAAACCAAACTCTGACACATTCACCATCACACTCAGTCAAACTCACATAGCAATTATTGCAACAAGTACATGGGGGTGTGTATCACTTAATAGGTAGGTAAGGGGCTATTGGCCCTAGGGCCTATAGAAGCCTAGCCATACGCTACCCTGGCCTTTGACACATAGGTCATTAGATTTCACGTGGCCCTGTCAAGCAGAGACACAGAGGTGATTGCCTGGGTGTATTCACTATCTCCCATACAATCTTCATGGTTTTTTATGATGACTGCTAATTAGGAGCTTTGTTTTCTATGGATAGTTGGTTTGTTCCAGAGTATGGGATGTCTCTGAGATGGGAATCTATCCCTCCAGCATGTGCTGTTTATTGTGGTCAAAAGGTTTGGGTCCCTAGAGCATGTAGCTTGTAGAGATTGTGATCTGTTTATGTGCAGCATGTCCAACAGCTCTGGTTTTTACATAGCTTAGTATGTTAGGCAGAGGTCACCTCTGGGTAGGCGGTATGAGACACAGTGTAGTTCTGGGTTTGTGAGATGGTCTGCATAGGGCATCTGTTTGAGGCTGGTATTACTCTTTGTGAGGTATGTCTTTGTCGTTTCCAGTTGCTGTGGATGTCTTGTGAGGTACATACCACATGGGGCATTATACTCTATAATGGGCTTTATGTGTAATGAGTAGAGGGGAACACTGACCTATATTTCCCTGGATGACACACCTTTTGTGATGAGGTGTGGCAGGTAGACAGATTACATGACTAATGTGTCACTGTGATTATCAAAGGGGAGACTACTGTCCATCTGTGTCCCATGGTCTCTTATCACACTTTTGGTATTAAGTAGACTACCACCTATGTGGTAGTTCATGGGTACAGAGTTTTTGCCAGAAGGGATACCAATGCAGTTTCAACATTGAGCTTGAGTCCATGGCTTTGTCACCAGGCATCTGTTGCAGTAAATATGACCCCCTCTCTCTCTCTCTCTCTCTATATATATATATATATATATATATATATATATATATATATATATATATATATATACACACACACATAAATATAAACATACATTGGTGTACATATAGATATACATATATGCACATATACGGTCCAACTTTCATGGTGGGAATATCAATTATGCAAAGATTGTGAGGTATACTGTTATGTACTAATATTGCACAGTGTTGCGCAGAATGCATTGAAGGTGTTCTTAGCACATGTAGCTTTAGCAGGCCTCACTGGCTGCAACACTGCAAACCTGACAATTCATACCCACAGCGTTTGACCACCACATGTCATAGACCAATACTGTATGCTGTCTTGTTTGCCACACACTACAACCTACATAGAAGTATGCACATAACAACCTTTAACAACATATATATGCCCACCCTTCACAAACAGTTGCAGTATGTCCCTTGTTCTATGCACATGTACAGATGCTAATATATCTGACACAGACAGATCTCTCCATATGTGTGCGCCATACACACACAAGGTCCACACTGTTGTAAGTCCATTGACCTCATGGCTGACCTGTTGGGCCTTGTTGCAACATGAACAGGTGTCACATGTGAGCACACAGTAATATTAGAGGGTGTAGATATAGCTGCAAATGCTAGATTAGCATACTAGCCTGGTACAGCTGTTGCCAATGCTAAGCTACACATTAATATGACTATCATGCATTTGTTACTCTGTCACATCCTTGTTTATATAACTGTATGCGCTACTCCCCACAAACAGCCATTGTACACACTATTGTACAGAACACAGATAACATGGATCAGATGTTTGACATTTAATACTGAACTACATATATCACAGTCATATCCCACTGCACACTGATTTCTTCATGGCAGTAGTTATGCAGGGCATCTGTGCATAGATACGTACTGCTGCCACATATGGATGATTCAAAGTATGTAGAGTACTCTTCAAAAACATCTACTACATGTCAGTAAATACATATCAGTTACATACCTTTACTTTGTATGGGTTTGTATTATTAAGTTCCGTGTGTGTAGTAATGATTTTTTTTTATTTATATATTAATTTTTTAATTTTTTTTATGTTGATTTTTTCCTGTTGCTGTGGCTGTTGCAGTTGTTGTTGCTGGTGTCTGTCTGTCTGTGTGACTCTGTGTCTCTCTTTTTTGCTTGCTCTCACTCTCTCTCTCTCTCTCTCTCCGTGGCTGCAATGAAATGATTGCATGTGTGGACAGCAAGTACAGCCTGCTTTTAGAGGTATCTGCACATGTGCATATGATGGCCTCTGCACCAATTGGTGGCCACCATTTGGTAATTGCATGCAGCCTGCTGTGTGGTAATTGCAGTACTCACTGTCATAGGAACCCAAAGCTATAAATTGCTAGGTCAGGTAGGCATAGGCCTTTCAGCTTTCCAAAGTGGGGCCCATGCTTGTTTGCTGTGGACACCGTAGTGTAAGTCAGAAGGTTGGTATACTTCTTATATATGAAGCTAGGGGTTTAGCCAGTGATTTGAATGTTGTACTCAGACCTGAATGTTGCCACTTCCAGTACACAGTTGAGAGTGTAGAATTGTACTCACCCCTACATATGCTAACACAAGCTACATGGGAGTATTTAGTTTATTTTCTACTTATACAGTTAGCTGCCATACATATGTAGTTATTGAGATGTTTTCATTTGGCACATGAACTGTTTGGGAACTGCTATACTGTGGATATTAATGTACTCACTTCTGCACAGTTTCTGCTTTTTATTTTGTTGACATTATCACAGGATGCTCATGGAAACTGAACAATTCCAGTACTGAGTATGCCTACCTACATCCTTGCTGTACCTTAAACACAGTAGTAATTTGTACATTTGGGTGTGATACTGTGTGGGGGTTGTAGAGTGCTGCAGTAAAATTATTTCCTGCTAGAATGTGTGGTTCTGTTATCACAGTCATGTAATGCAATTCCACAACAGCTGCTGGTAAAGTTCCACAGAACAGGTTTTGTGTTATGGCATTCCTATCTTTCCTTGACATTCACACATTCTGTTGCATGATATATATATTTCAGCAACAACCTGCTGTATATCTACTGTGGCCTAGTGGCACTTTATGCAGTCTAGTGTGTCCAAGGTCCGGGGTTCGGGACTGACAGTGGTGTTTTATTTTGCTGCTGAGCAGAACAAGAGCCCTCATATGCAGGGTGGCTAAGACACTTTTAAGCAGTTGTAAGTGGGTTTGCGCAGGTTTGCACAATGCTTAGCAATACTTAGCTAAGTGCACACATGCGCACACTCATGCAAGCCGACTAACTACTGCTTAAAAGTGCTTACTCTCGCTATCCCCCGCACTAATTTCTTTGAAAGAAAAGAAAATGGGGAGATAGGAAAGTGGTGAAAAAGGGGTACAAAGAGGGTAAGACAGTAAGAAAAACAGCTTGGGATGTGCAGGACGGGTGTAGGGAAGGTCCATAGCTGCCCATTTCTGTAACAGCAACAGCTGTGCATATACTAGTAATTTGGAGGGAATTTTGAAACCTTCCACCCCTGAGAGAGGGGTGAGGACAACGAAGTATGTTGTACTGCCAATTGAATTTCAGTGTCTGTGTCCAGTGGACATTTGTGTAAAATGGGCAGCTATGTATGGGGCGTAATTTTTTTGTGGGAGCAGATTGCCCATTTTTTTTTTCAGGTGAGAGTGGAATGTGAGGTAGGGGAAGTAGGTATGTTGTGGGAGGTAAACAGACAAGACAAACAAGATGCATACAGGGGCTGAATATGACACATGGGGTGGGTGAACACAATTGACAGGGAAGGATGTTTGGAAATCGCAAGCCCATGAGCCGACAGATGGTAACAGTGGAACTGAGATCCCCACCCATGGGCAGTCACCACTGCACCTTCACAGCCCAGAGGGTGGCTGTGCTGGGGGCTGCGTAGGAGGGGCAGGCTCACCTGTGAGTCACACCACTCTTGCCTCAAGCTGGCATAGGGGATCAGCGACTGAACGCTGGATCTCCCTACGCACCACAGCCCGGACCCTTCGAAGGGTAACAGGTGGCCCTCCTCTGGTCATGCTTGCACGGGGGGATGAGCCCCATTCCCTGCAGTGCTTCCACTTGAAGGTGGCACAGGACCAATGGAGGAGGGGGGCCTGGGCTGGGCACCGGACTTGCTGGTGCCAGGTGCAATCGCCAGCTGAGGTGGGACAGGTGGGTCCGCTGGGACCGGCCTTCCCATACGTTCGGTGTTTAGGTGTATTTAATAACAACATAGCCAACAGCATTCCAAATTAGTTGTAACAGCATGCAGTAATATTCCCATTAACCCAACACACCAGAGTTCCAACAGTTGAACAGCAAGCATAACACATGCATATATAGAACAACAGTGGACATTCCAACAGCATGCAGGATTGATTGGTGGCAACAGGCCACCAAGATTGTGGTGTTTGAACAGGGCACATGCATCAAAGTAAATGCAGATATTTATAGAACAATAAGACATATGTCCCAACAAATGTTTTGAGATTATATATACCCATTGAGGTGTGGAATTGCATTGTTTATGCACATACAGTAGGGTGTAAAAAGATACCTCCATTAACATTTTATATGTACTTATAGTTTACACTACATTCCTATTGACTGCAGCTGTATATCCCCTACATGTATTATTACACTAGGCAACGTGCATTAAGTTGTGTAATGGGTTGGCTAGTTCATTATATACCTGACCTATATCTGACATACTAACTGTCCAGGATGCAGATGTTACTGCTACATATTTATATATTTTATTTATATTTATATATCTACATATCTGGATGTGTTCACGTGACATTATCAGTTTCTACAGCCCCCTACATTTCTAGCAGCACACTCACATTTCTGGGGAACACATTAACAAGCTACTCGTGTGCCAGATTTACCTATGCATGCCAGCCATTAACCAACTGTTGAGGACTGAATATATGCTTCACAGCTACTGGCACTCACTTCATCCACTTTATATGGGACTGCCCAACTGTGGGTTGACAGCGCTTAATACAACAGTACTATTTATATAATGCAAGAGTACAACAACATTTCAAAGTAAGTGACACGGACACACTCCAGGTATTATACCTTTATTAATTACATTACACACTTTTCTAGAGGCTCTCTCATTTATTTGATATTACAGTGCATGCAGAAGACTTATTCAAGATGTATTATACCTTTATTAATGGGTTACAACACTCTTTTTCAGGCTCTCTCACTATTTTATATAACAGTACATGCAGAGATATTATTCAGGGCATTTTATGCCTTTATTATTGGGCTGCAACACTTTTTTTTCAGGCTCTCTCACTTATTTTTATAACAATACATGCAGAATAATTACTTACCTGCCTGGTGGCACAGCCTTAGCAGCCTATCTGCATAGGCTTGCTGATTCGCAGCATGGACACCTGCAGCTGTGAAGTAAATGAAGGGATATTGAGACATACTGTCCATTATATAGACTACAATAGCTATTCTTACATACTCCATTCCATGGATACCTACTCAGTAGTGGGGCATTGTCATTTCCACAGGCCTCCTGTATCCACTGGTTCAGTTGGTCCTGCTTCCATCTCTTCAGGTCTGCATGGTGGTGTCTGACCTGCTCACCAGTCCGAGGGACGCCTGTGGCACTGGTGAGATCATGTGCTAGACAGTTCCATGCCTCCGCTTTGTACTCCATGCCTTGGAACTGGCCCTGCAGGAGTCTTGCATCATGATGATGGACAAGGAGCCAAACCATCAGTTTTGACTCCTCAATGCCCCACCGTTGCACTCAAAAATGAGAGCCCTCTCCAGCACCGGCCATTCTGACTGCAGATGGGAGCTACAACCAGTTATGGCGATTATTCCTGCCTATGCAGCTTAAATATGGCTCATTTCCCGCACTTATTTGTGATTTGCCGGTTTTGAAAATTCTCGGCTGACTGCAAACCTGCTTAGCACCGAGTAAACTTTCATTAATATGCATATGTAAGTCGACAGTGCATGAACAGCAAAAGCTGTCATGGCTTAGTGGTTCTGTATTTTGATTATGATGCACAGTATCCCGGGTTCGAAGCCTGTCATTGCTTTTTATTTTACTACTGGCCTGATCGGCTAGGAGGTGTGGCTATGTTTAGCCGACTTTGCTCTACTTTGCCCAACATTGCTCTACGTTGCTCTATGTTGCCCGACGTTGCCCAACGTTGCGCTAGTTGGTGCGGTGCGCAGTTCCATGCAAACATGTTTTGTATGCACTAGTTGGCGTGATGCGCAGCTATGTGCAAAGCCATTGCTCTAGTTAAAGCAGTGCTTAGCTATGGGCAATTATATTGCGCTAGTTAAAGCAGTGCTTAGCTATGGGCAATTATATTGCGCTAGTTAAAGCAGTGCTTAGCTATGGGCAATCATTCTTAAATGTGCTTAATACTGGTAAATGTCGATTAGCAGTGCTTCACATTGCTCAAGATAGGTTACTTATGCATTCATTAGTATGCATGACCGTTTCACCTTCTTATATATACTTAAAATATCGTTCACTACTACATAGGCCATTTAAATGCATTTTAATAGAATTTAAAAGGTAAATGTCAGGAATTATTTTTATGCACAGATTTCCTAATGAAAATGGAAAGGGGAGTGGTGGGACTCGAACCAGGAATGCCTTCTCTTTGTGCGAAGGCTCTACCACTACGCTATTGCAATTTGGCTTAATTTGCATATTAGTAGTTTATTATCCTCTTCAATGTCTAAACTGCTTACTGTAGCTAAGCAATGGGCACACCCGTGCACACACGCGCAAATACGGGCAGCTATTTCGGGAATAATAAAAAAAAAAATTTAACTTTTATTTCATTTGTACAGGGGTTTTGAATGTGGGGGAGTGTAGTGTTGGGGGTATACACATTTGAGCGGACTCACTCATATCTGCTGACATTTGCAGATTTAGGCACTTGCAGGGGCGTGGATATTTGGACTGCTCGGCAGTCTGACATGCCCCCTGCACTCCTATATGGTTCGTGTTAGCCTTAGAGTTGAGTCAGTGCGCCCTCATGAATATGCATGATGTGCTGATGTCATACTCTTAGGCGGCCGTTTCCAAGTAAGACTTAGTTAGACTTACATGGAGGATTACTGAATCCCCCCCTTTATGTCATATTTCCTTGCCTTGCAAGTGACAATGACCAGATGTTCTTCATTGATTCTTCCCAGCCCTTTGTAGCTGATTTGATGCAAACTTTCTGTTGAATTTAAACTTCATTTCTTGAAACATAATGAATCTCTTCACAAAAATCTATTATATTTGGATCTGTAATGGATTTTTTTCCTTTTCATTTGTCCCTTCTCACATATTTGTAGCTCCCAGGTTTTGTTTAGCACTGTGGGTAAAGTCCTTTAGTAAATGCCAAGTCTAGTAAACAAGTTAGCATTTTTGATTTTGACTGTGATGCATGTGAAATTTCATCTTGTTTCCCAACTACTACTATGTGTGATATAGAAGTATGTTTAAACAATGAGAAATTGTTGTCACAGTGTAAAATCTTCACCAAATCTAATTTTAGTGTTTACAATTACAGTGCCTTTGACATTAAAGAATCTCATCATGATGTTTTGTTAAAAGGTTTTTCATTTGTACCTAGTTTTAGAACAAATACGGTGGATGTACTCACTAGTGTCAAAATGTTTGCTAGGCAGCTAAATCTGGCCCTTTAGTTTAAGGACAACCATAGTGTTGTTGGTGATCAAAATAATCAGGGGTGTTTAAAAAGGAAGAGTGTATTTATACCACCATGTAACAAGGATGTGTTTACTTTTGAAAAACTATGTGCTATGGGAATTAAGAACATGATTAATACCAAATGGGGGGCAAACTGTGATTCAAATTTGTCTCCACAGAAAAAAGATGCTCTGTTTGAGTTAGCCAAGAATAAAGATTTGAGAATTATGAAACCTGATAAGGGTGGTGGTGTGATGATTATGTCCAGATTTGATTATATAGCCAAGATGCAGGAAATATTGGATGACCACACAACCTACCAAAGGGTATCTATCAATGAATTGCATATAGCATATTGTAAAATTGATCTGTTTTTACTTGATGCCCTATTTCAGGGGGCACTGACTAAAACAGAATTCAATTTTCTAAATGTGGAACACCCAGTGACACCGGTCATTTTTGGTATCCCCAAAATACATAAAAGCAATAGAGATCCTCATTTTAGAGCTATAGTCTCTTCTCGGGGTTCCAAGACTGAACCCTTGGCTGCTTTTGTTGGTGAAGGGATTCAGAAGGTTGTGGTTGGGGTTCCACATATTTTGAAAGATTATTGGCATTGCAGTCACAGACTTGATAGGATATCTGATGATGGTACTGAATAGTCTTTTTTAACCATAGATGTCATTAACCTATTCACAGTAATCCCACAAGATGTAGGGGTTGAATATTTCACCCAGAGTTTGGTTAAAAGTGGTAAACTAAATGCTGCCAAAATAAATATGATGATATCAAGTATGGAAATGGTGTTAAAGAGCAACTTTGTGACATTTGAAGGTGAGATGTTTCAACAAATTTCGGGTGTGGCAATGGGGGAAAAATGTGCCCCTGGATTTGCCAACCTGGTTCTTCTGCATTGGGAGGAAAATTATGCATTTGGTTCACCATACAATGACAAGATTGCTCTTTATAACAAATTCCTAGATGATATATTAATACTTTGGAAGGGCAGTGAGGATGATGCTATGTCCTTTGTTAAATATCTAAATAGTACTACTACTTTTTTTAGATTTACCAGCAAGTGGAATGAAAATGAAATAGAGTTTTTGGATATCATATTGACCAAATCAGCAAATATTCTACATAGCAACATTTTCAGGAAGAAGTCTCATAGTAATTCCTT
Organism: Protopterus annectens; assembly: GCF_019279795.1. Classification (NCBI taxonomy): domain Eukaryota; kingdom Metazoa; phylum Chordata; order Ceratodontiformes; family Protopteridae; genus Protopterus; species Protopterus annectens. The sequence goes on from NC_056736.1 coordinate 381,798,993, forward strand.
GTTACATTATAATAGCTGCTACCCTCCTCATCAAAAAAGAGGAATAGTGAAGGGCCAGATGGCAAGACTTTCCAGACTGGTGAGTAATGATGACACTTGTATTAAGGAAGTGTATACTCTTATTGGTTTCTTTTTGGATAGGGGATATCCCCTAAAGATGTTAAAAATTAGAAATGAGGTTTTGGAGAAAAGGAGGCATATATATCAACGTATCTTAAGGGGTAACAACACAGATATGGTCCAGAAGAACAATACCCTTGAAGGCAAGGCATTAATTTTGAAATACAATAGTCAAACAAGTGGTGTTGCTGAAGTAGTGAATAAAACACGGGACACAGTATTTAATGAAACTATGAGGAAAGATTTAGGAAATTTCCCCAAAATAATATATTTTAGGGGAAAGAATATTAAATAAATCTTGGAGGGAAACAGAATTACTTATAAGTGTTCCAGGATGTATAAGTGTGGAACCTGTAAATTTAGCAGGTTCATTAACTCATTACAGCCAAGTGATGTCTACAGGAGTTTCTGCAGTTACATCCTACTGCTCCTCTAGGCCTCAAATATTTCCTGTTCATATTTGCATTAATAATTCTAAACCCATGCTACACACAACGTATCAGAATATTTTATCTTGAAATATATATGATTGCAAACACAATTCTATTGATATATGACCTCTGTCAATAAGTATTTGTTAGAACTGTAAGGTGATAACATCATTTTTTAAAAGCTGAAGCCACACTCATTGGGAGTTAAACGTATACACTCAAAACAGCTCTACTGGAGGGAATGAGTTAATGAAGGACCATATGTAGTGGTGTCCAATTATATTAAGACCATAGGGTGCCCTGGTAGGTGTAGTTGCAACACACAGAAGTTGGTATATATTGCTACCTGTGTTAGTTGCAATGCATTCTACGTGGGCAAAACTGTCCATAGGTTAAAAGACAGGATTGCAGAACATCAGAGGGCTATAAAAAATAAGGACACACACAATGCATTATATACGCATAGTACACACTGTGTTGATTTCAAGAAAATTATTTTCTTTGTGATTGATAGAGTGACATGTTTTGAAAGAGTTGGCGATGGAGGGTTGAAGGTAGAATTATTGGAATATAAACGGCAAATAATCCTGGATGCAAATACCTCACCAGGTTTGAATGAATACATTTCTCTAAAACCTGTTTTAAAAGATAGGGCTAATAGAATTTAGCATAAACGGGTGATTTTAAGGTATTTTTATACCCCTATATGCTTTATTCAATTTGCCACTAACAACATTAATATTTAATATTTTTTATTTTTTTGTATTTATTATTATTATTTTTCATGTGAGTTTTGTTTGATTGAGAGATGTAAGTTTATACACTGTAGACAAGATGTTTTACATATTAGTTTTAACAGCAAGTTTGGGTATCATTATTCTTTATTGTGCGTGGACACATTCAGTGTTTAAATTTGTGTAACAATTATCTAATTGTTTAATTATTTTTTATTGGATGTTTGAGTAATTGCTTGGGTATTTAATGTATGGTATGGATGATTTTCACTTACTCTGATGAAGCCATTTGTAATGGTGAAAGCGCTTAGCAAGTGAATTTGGATGTATTTGGATTAAAACTTCTGCCTTCTGCTTTGGACGTAGTTCTTTTGTTTTTTTGCTAGTTCTGTACGCTGTGGGTATTCAGTTTGTGAAGTTAGCATTTTGTACAAAAAATTTTAAATGAAACATTAGGACTGAAGTTGCTGAATCCATTTTTATTAGGGATAACAGACTGTAGTGCATGACTCTTTCATTTCTAATATCTGTGACTATGTGAATGATCTGCTACACAAACTAGCGACTCATGTTCATTGCAAGCCTGTGAATCATTGTCTGTGAGTCTGTGCATCATCTTAAATGACTCCAGTGTGACCACTTGTATTCTGTATTTGCATTTGCATACTGTGAATTCCCTTTACCATACTCAGCGTTCACAAACTAATATGCTGAGGATATTCTGGATTTTGTGTTAACAGAAACAGAAATGGTAATTTGTACTCCTAGTAAAATAAACAGTTGTTTCTGACCTGAGTGATTGCTTTTGTGACCAAAATAAGTCATTAATGAAGCCTTAGACTCTGTCAGTGTGATATTCTAGTTCAGTTATCTGAATCTGCATTTAAGCAAAATAAGTAAAATCCTGGCACCATAAACCAATGGAGAAAGCAGTATTAACATAAAAACCAAAAGTATTTATTGTACAGGTAAGCGCTTTCGCAACCTTTCCTGGTTGCTTTTTCAGACCAAAATGACAAACAACAAAGCAGAACATCCATATTTAAGCAATTCACTTTTTAAAACAGCCAATCAATGATTGGTATTCAGACAGAAATTAGCTTAAAGGCATATGACAGTATAAAGTACAATGCATAAAAACAATATATAAAATACATAAAAACAGATTTTTTCACATATCAGAGAGCAACAAATAATTATATAAAAGCACTGAAAATATGTGTGCATGCATAGCCGGCCTTAGGCATAGGTCAACTAGGCGGCTGCCTAGGGCACCACTCTAGCAGGGGCACTTATTCAGTATTTATTTGGTGTAGGTAGACCAGGATGGGGGAACGAGGTGGTGTGGTGGGGGGGGCACCCTTTTGCCTAGGGCACCAGTTGACCTAAGGCTGCTCCTGTGTGTATGCATAAATAATAATAATTAATCTCAGGTTAGTTTCTTCCTGAGTTTCCTGCCTTTAAGGACAGGATTCAGGGATATATAGTCATTAAGTCCTGGTAGTCTATGTGCTGCTAATGACATAATCCATCTCAATTCTTTTTGCTCTGTATTAAAAATTAAAATAATGACTATCACCACCAGGACTTAATGACTATACACCCCTGAAGCCTGTCCTTAAAGGTAGGAAAGGAAAGTAGTGCATTTATATGATTATTTGTTGTCATTGCCATTGATTGGCTGTTTTAAAAAGTGAATTGTTTAAATATGGATGTTCTACTTTGTTGTTTGTCATTTTTGGTCTGAAGAAGCAACCAGGAAAGTTTGCGAAAGCGCTTACCTCTATAATAATACTTTTGATTTTTATGTTAATACTCCATTGGTTTATGGTGCCAGGTGCCAGGATGTTACTTATTTAGCTTGGACCCTTTTGGTGTAATTTTTCCTGCATCTCTCTCAACTGGGTTTTCTCTGCTTTATTGAATCTACATTTAATTAAGATTCTGTTTTCTGTTCCACTATCAAGCTTAAATGACAGAACACTCCCATTTATAGATAAAGTTACAGTCGTGGGGGTTTTATAAATATAACACTTTTAGTTTATATATGCTTATTTGTAAAGAAGAAACAGTGCACAAACGGTATACCCATTTCAACTAAATTCACAACCAGATCTTCACCATCAGACTCGTTTGTGTCAGATTGTTGTTAATTCAGTTTATTTGCATCAAACTACTTACAAAACATTTTATTTATCTTTTCACTTCTCAGCAAATTTACAGATGTTGGGAAATAGGCAGTCTGTGCTTCTTGGTATCTCTCTTGAGACTGGATATAGCTTTTTATCACCTATAGCCATACCTTGAACAAAATGTCAGTTGCAGAGTTGAGAACTTTACATTTTCAGCTGCATCATAATGATCATGCATAACAGTGGAACTCATTGGTATAATATTGTTTGAAACACTTCTTATATTGTCCTTTGTACATTTTTAAATTAGTATATATTGACCTTTGTGTTGAATGAAATTGTTTAAAAGTCTGAGGAAGCCCAGAAGGGTGAAAGCACTTACCTATTTGTTATTTGCTACCAGTAAACCGTGTGGTATGTGAAGTTTCTGTGTGGATTTATTCCAGAAGGAATGTTTATTCTGTCATAGTGCTTTGGACTTTTGTCTTTATATGCTGATACATTTCTTCAGCCTTGAATTGCTCCTATACTTTTTATTCCTTACTATTCAGTGTTTTTAAGTAATAGGAGCATTTATACTGTGGTCACATTTGTTTTACTATATTCTAATCTTACATGCATCCAGATCCTCACATAATTCATTCTTATGCATGCTAGTTAGCTCTGCTGCTCCAGTCATATTCACACCATTGTCCAAAATCAGCTCAGGCTCTGAGAATTGCTTATTGTCTCTCTGGATCCAAATCAAGAACCACAAAATATAGCTGTTGTGACAGATACAGAGTATAACTACAGGAAGGGTGTTGTAATAGCTAATGTCAACAGTTATACATCAACTTAACAAGCCAACAGTGCATCAACATAACATTTCTGTGGGACCTGATTGGTGTAACCTAACCCATGCTGGTCCACACCTCAATTGTTAATCTGAGTGGTGTACACCTAGCCCTCTTCAGTTAGATGTCATTGCTAGTTCAAACCAGAGCTTGTCCCTTTAAGCCACTTCTGATAAACCAAATGATTATACCAAGTATGATATTCTCTCAGCCCTAAATCCAGCTCAATAGGAAAGAGGCTGATGATCCAGAAAAAGAATCGGCATGCTGTAGCATGCTGTTCTCCCACTAAGACCTCTCCTTGGAAGGAAAATCAGAACATAAGCATAAACTAAGACTATAACAAATATGTACATGTGAATATTAAAGTCCTTATTGAAGTCTAGAGAGGTGCAAAGATTCCAATATTTTGTAAACACAAACACCCTGGACCAGTTAATACATATACTTACTACAAGTGCAAACATATTGGACCTGCTACACACAAATATGGGAGACTGCTGCATCCCAATATAGTGTCCTCTCTGGTAAGGTAAGACTACAAAGCAGTCTCCTTTGAAATAAGAATCAATTTTGCAACCTCAGCAAATCCTGTAACAATTAGAAACTACTGCAAGGCAAACCACCTTTCATTAAGTGATAACTTGTCAAAATGTTAAGACTTTCCAAACCCAGATAACAGCGGCCTTTGCAGAATTACTCACAGAAGCACTGTACAACCATGTCAGTGATTGTACAGAGGCTGTTTTGCCTACCTAAATTAAGACCAAAACTGTACAGAGGCTGTTGTGCCTACCTAAATTAAGCCCAAAACTAACTCAAGAAACTAGCCACTGTGATAGAATCTAAAATTATACAGGTTGTACATCAAAAGAAAACAGTGACAGCTAAAATTAGGAAGTGTACCACAAGACAAAATAACTTTCATCAGACTGAATAGACATCTAAGAGGGCTAATTAAGTCCAACTAAGCAAATTTTGAGGTAAAGATAACACTCCAGTCTAATGACAACCATAAGGCTTTCTTTAGCTAGATCCAAAACCTCAAAGGTGGCACACAATAGGTTGCCATACAGTTGGTAAATGGAACCACATTCATGGAACCTGAAGATAGCAAATCTTCTGGCTGATAAATCCAACTCCAACTCTCCCCTCCACTTCACCTGCAGATGCCACCCAGGAAATACCATCTAACATAACCTCTCCAACTACCAGTAGGGAGCATGTCTTAGATGCACTCTCTAAGGTCAAGAATACAACTTTTATGGGCCCCTGAATAACCCGAAATATGACCTATCAAGACCACTGCAGACACTATTCAACCATAGCCTCCACACAAGCTTCATGTCATGTGACTGGTGGACTGCAATGAGACGTGCACATAAATTAGTTTGACTACTCTCATAATGCAAAGCCATGGAAGGAATTATCATGAAAATAATTAAAAATGATATAGGAAACCTTCAGACACTGAACCCAATCCAGCCTGGTTTCATCAAAGGCATGTCATGCCCATCGAATTTGGTGAAATTCCACTATGTTTTTAAGGTTTACAATGACTCATAACTTTACACACATCAATGAAGTTGTTGGTCACAAAACACACAGTAAACTTTTTTTTTTTTCGGTCCAACATTTACAGTAAGGAGACTTCCTCTAACTTCTATTTTGATTTTAACAGTAGCCATCCTTATTTCTACAAACATAACATAGTCAAAGGTCAGTTTACGTATCTATCAAGGTTAATTACTGGAGACAACAATTTCAAGAAAGAAGGAGACCGACTGATAAAGATATTTGTTGAAAGGGGCTACTACAGAGACCTGCTGAACAATATGGAGCATGAAGTATCAGCAGGCAGGCATTCAACGTTCCCTCCAATTTCAGGTAACAATGCTTTTACCTTGAACAAACAGGGGGACACTATAGCCACCAAGATTTCAATCTATGGCATTTCCCTATTCAGTTGAAAATTAAATTGGCCATCAAAAGAACTAGATCATAGTTTTTGGGCAGGATATGAAAATAAAGTTCAGTGATGAACCAATTATTATTTTTAAGAAAAGTAAAAACATCAAAGAAATCTTGGAATATGAAATAAGTAGTCATCAGTGTAATGTTAAGTGAATGTCAAAATGTGGACACAGTTGTATATTCATGAAGGTGCTCAAGTCACTGTCCATGGTTATGTGATGTCTATAGGGTGTTGTCCAGGACATTTTAACTGTGACACTAAGGGTGTTCTTTACCATGCTTTATGTTTATCATGTATTAGTATTTTATGTAGGTAAAACTGAAAGGAAATTAAGTGCCAGAATTTATGAATATTGCTATGATATTAAGAACAAAAATAACAAGAATGCCCTTAAGAAACTTTCAAACAGGGATTGTGAGTTTAGCATAATAGTTAAGCTGTTTACATTGCAGATACAAAGTAAAGAGTTTAATTCTTACCTTTGAAGGGAAATTGGCTAGGCTTAAAATGGTCTGGAAAAGCAGCTAGCCTAATACTTAACCTATGAACTAGATGTCAAGATTAAAATAAATAAATATATATATATATATATATATATATATATATATATATATATATATATATATATATATATTTTTTTTTTTTTTTTTTTTACTTTGGAAAAACTTTACAGGAATGTAGGAGGGGACACTTTAGAGGACAATCTAGAAATGAGGGAGCTGGTGTGGCAACTCAGCCCTGGTCTTAATGATCGTATTTCCATTCTTAGTGCACTGAAGTTAAGATCTGCTAAATATAAATGAATGCATGTTATATTATACTTCCATTACAGGCATCTTACTTTTTTCATCCTTTTTATTGTTGGGTTTAAAACACATATTATATTATTTTCTAAGTATCTTTGACTCTTATGTGTTTTGTTTTTTTACCTGCGAAGAATATTTGAAAGTGTAGTGATTTTGACCAAGCACTGCTTTTATAGGTTCTCAGGAGGTTACTAGGTTAAGAGCCCTAGAGTCTTTAGAAGCCTAGCCATATTTATCCTGAGTTGCCCTATTTGTCAGTTGTTAGGTGAGTGATGTTCACAGATGTAAGGGTCTATGGTGTTAATACCAACTTGCTCCGTCCAGGAGGGATTTAGGTGCCACTCCAGGAGTGAATTTGCAATCACCCATCCATTGACCTAGATTATGTTTGAAGAGGGTCAGTGAGGGGATCGGTTTCACATGAATTGAAACCTTGTTCCAGAGAAGTGGCAGTCTCTGGGAGCTGTATCTAGCTCTCCAGCATGACCTGTTCATTTCAGAGGCTAGGTTAAGACCCTGGAGTGAGTGACCATCCCCTCAGTTTGCTTTACAAATGTGTAACATTTCCATTAGGGTCATGTCAGAGACTGCCCTGTAAGCCAGGCACAGTTCATCTCTTAGCAACCTCTAGGAGACAGAATACAGTGACAGGGATTTCAGTCTTTCCATGTAAGACTTGTTTTGTGTACCCTATAATTTCTTTGTGGGAAACTTGTATGGTCTCTCCAATTGTTGCAGGTGCCTGGGAAGGTGCATGCAAAAGGGAGTATTGCACTCTATTATTGGTCTTATGAGGGCCAAGTATAATGGAAATTATAATATCCTTAGATCTATATGTGATGTCTTTATTTATAAAATATGCCACATAGAAGAATGGCCTTACTACTGTGGTTATACTGTTGTCAAAGTTCAGTTTGCTATCACTGGGTCTACACTTAGTGGGGGTGCTGTCTGTAATATAATTAGCAGGGATGTCAGCATTCCCAAAGGGAATAATAATGCATTTTTTGCATTTAGCTTTAATCTGTAGCTTTGGCACCAGTCATTTGTTTGCATTAACCTTCTCTGCATTATATTAACATCATTGGGAGACTCAGTAATTTCTCCCAGTTTGCATTCATCAGTGAACTTGGGCAGCCACATGCCATCCACGTTTCCCTGGACTTCTGAGAAATAAATTCCAAACAGTAATAGTAGTACATAACCCTGTGGTATGCCATTAGTGACTGGTCTTTTGCTAGAAGTGAAGTCACCCACTTATGTGTTCTGTCAGTGAACCAGTTGGCTACGGATCTGGTAATGTGGGGGTTATTCCCAATTGGGAGCATTTCTCTATAATACCTTAGTAGATGACTGTGTCAGATGCCTAGGTCATATTCAGTATGCATTGTCTTTCCTTAGTCCACGGCCTTGGTGACTTTCCCAAAAAAGTCAACCATGTTTAACAGGCATGATCTACCTTTAATGAAACCAAACTGGGATGGATCCAGAGTTTGGACATTATTTCCTTGTTAATAAGGTCCATAATAGTTCTTTCCATGGCCTTGAAGATGAGGCTAGTCAAGGTTATGGATCTATAATTCCCAGGGTCAGTTGATGGTCCCGCATTGTGCAGATTCTGCTGGAACACAATCAGCTTACAGGTGGTGGTTAAACAGGGATCCAAATGGGTCTGCTAGGTCATATTTTAAGTTGTTTAAAAGACAACCTGGGATGTTGTCCGGTCTTGTTGAAGCTGTGTTTTTGGCCTTGGAGAGTGCCGAGTTGACCTGCTCTCTTTAGACAATAGGCTGAGGAATGGGTGCATTTGAGAGATGACTGGAGGGGATGGGGGGGTGAAGTTTGCCCCAGATCTGTCAGCTAGTAGGTTGGCTATTACCTCCAGTTGAGTATGGGGTGGTGCCATCCACAACAAGTTCAGTGCATATTTGGGTATTCTCTTTTAGATTTTGGACATAGTTAAAGAATACCTTATGATTATCCTTAACTAGGGAAGCTATTTTTGCTTTGTAATTATTTTTGGAGGACTTGACAAGATCTCTAATTTATTTGTTTAAGCTAGAGAGGGATTTCTTCCTCTGCTGAACCAGTTCCCTCTTGTTTTTGGACATTAGTTTCTTTCTGTTGTTGCATAGGGTGGCTTGTTTTTTCTTTTGGCTAGACCTGGTTTTAATCCAGTCAGATATAGGCGATTCTATACAACTGCTTAAGTGGTTATACAGGGGATTGGTATACACCTCTGCATAAGAGTCTGTGTTATCTGCATTGAAGGTGGCTTTGAAACTTCTTATACCATCACTTATTAGGAGGTAATTTGTCTTTGAAAAATTATTAAGCATTTTTGACCTTGATGGGGTATATGGTCTTATAATTAACATAAAATGAGACTGACATATGGTCTGATCTTACCAGGCAGGATATCACATGTGAGGTGTAATGCCCTTCCATGTTAGTCAGTACTAACAGGACATTTAAGCCTCTTGTGGGTGTGCTGACTAGCTGTTCCAGAGCATTTTCACCAACAAAGTCCAAGAACCTCTGAGCCAGCATGTTTGTGGTCATATATATTTTCCAGTCAATGGTAAGATAATTAAAATCATCCATGAGTAAAGTGTTGGTCTGTATGACAAGTGACTCCAGTAAGTCCACGTATGTGGTATGCTTTTCCTGTTTCATGGTGGAGGATGCATAGCTAGGTATAATATGGTAGGGGGCTTTGCCTGTAGTTAATTGGACATGGAGTAACTCAAGGGAGTCATGCTGTTTGACCAGTCTCAAGGTGTACTTATCCTTAATGAAGATGGATATACCTCCTCCTCCTCCTTCATCCTCAGTTTGTGGTCTAAACATATGGAAGGCATTGTATCCCTGCACAGCTGTGGTGCTTTCCTTGCCTTTGAACCATGTCTCTGTGACTCCACAGATGTCAGCATCTTCCAAAGTGGGAAGTACTTCCAGGAGCGCAGTTTCTTGTTTAGACTCCTAGCATTAAGCAGCAGTATCTTGAGTATATCTAGAGAGGATTTTGTTATGTTGAGAGGTTAGGTATTCTGACACTGCCTAAAAAAGGCACAATAGGGGTGGCTAATGCCTTTGCCAGTATCCAAAATCCTAGAGGAGACAGATGCAGATAAAGCAGCATGGTCTGTCAACCATGTCTTCCAGGGCTGACAGATATTGGATCCCCCTGGAAGCTAAGCCATTTGTTAGAGTCAATAATTTTTTGATTGAATTATGGCATCATCCTTGGAACAGTTGGAATGCTGCTTCAGGCTAAGCTTATGCCTGCCTGTGGCACATAATCTGAGAGCTCAGTCATGTCTCTCTTCATATAGTCTAGTGAGGTAGTCTCAAGTCATTCACTCTCATATTGACTGTGATGGAGTCATACCAACTTGACTTGCGTGCTCAAGTCATACCAACGTGACTTGAGTGCTTGAGTGACTTGATGGTTCCTGGCACCTGACAGGCAGCTAACTGTAACCCACACCTTATCCAGTCTTGTGACAGGAACATCTGTGTGTCTCACAATAGAGTTACCTATGACCAATACATTAGATTTTCTGGTGTTACACCTTATGGGCTTATTTGTTGAGACACTGGTGTTTGTGTTAATATGTGTTGTGGTTGTGTTTTTGCATTATGTGTGCAAGCAGTTTCTGTTTGGGAAGCCTCTGATCTTTTGGTAAGTTACTAGTGATTACCTCCATATGTGGGTTTACGTGTCATGTTCTTATTTACTGTGGGAAGAGTGTATGTGCTGATGACCTGCTTGGAATTCAATTTGTCCTTATGTGAGAGTCTTCCCTCCAATGTCATAGTGTAGCTACCTCTGTCACATAAAGTATTTATTTCAGGAATAAGTGGTTGTCAGTATACATGAAACAATTGCTACATTGCCTCAGGATGCATTTTTATTTTTAGGGGATGTCTCCTTTAACATTTTTTAATGATCGTATGACCAAGGGACAGGCATTGTATAACTAGATTCTGATGAAGGGGCAGATTCAGTAAAGCCTACACAATCAGCTAAGACCATGTCCAAGTCGTGGCACAACATGCACATGGTAGCGCATTGTTTTGGATTCAGTAACTGGCTCTACATAGCGTGTAGAGCCAAGCAAACATGTTAAACACCATGGTATGGCAATTACAGCATAAGCAGCTGAACTGTATTCTAATCAACCACAGGTTCATAGGTTTATAGATTAGTACTAGGATAGCTGCCCTTGTGGGCCATTTTAAGCCTAGACAATTACCTCATGTGAGAATCAAACCCTGCACCTTGTATCTGCAAGGTAAACATCTTAACCATTATGACAACCTCCCACCCAAAAATGAGGTCACTGGCTACTCAACTATGGTAAAACATGAACATACAATATTTTGATCTGAAGTCAGATGCCTTATCCATTAGGCCACGTAGCCGCATATACAATCCAAGATGGAGGAGCTATTCAACAAGCTATAAAACAAACATGTAGACTCAGAGCTGGTTTTCCTTGTAAATTCCAAAACCTATTGGAATACATCCATGAAAAAGAGTCTACACAAAAAGAATGTTAGGGGCTGCTGTTGCTTTAATTCATGTACATATGCAACAGGCTGAAGTCTATGCTGCTGTTGCTGCTAATAGACCACAGCAAAGAAGAAGAGTTTTTGGACCCCTTTTAACTTATCACAGTCTGCATGAGGTGGAAATTGTAGAATGTTACAGAGTGGATGGAGACACACTACAGGAACTCTGCAACTGCTGTCGTCCTCAACTCAGACCAAGGGCAAACCAAGGGGAGTCAGCATTCAGGATCCTCCATCATTTCCTGAATGCTATGCTCCAACATGCTGTTGACTATATACATCTTCCCCATACACCTGAGGACAGGGCCATAAATATGCAGGAGTTTTACCCTGTAGCACACTAGCTTGAAATATTGGGTGTCACAGACTGTACACATATAGAAATTAAAGTACCACTTGGAGAACAGGGAAGAGTGTACATAAATAGAAAGGGCTTCCACTCCATTAACTGCCATGTCATGTGTAATGCTAAGGAAATCATCCTGAATGTGTGTGCTAGCAACCCAGGTAGTTACCACAACTCACATATCTGGCACAACTCCCAACTGTATGAGATGTTTACTAGGGCTAATTCCACAGGATCATTTACTGGGGACGCAGGTTATGCACTGGAACTATGGCTGATGACGCACATCAGAAATGCACACACACCAACTGAAGAACACTATAATGAGGCACATGCTCAAACCAGAAATATCCTACAGCATGTGTATGGGCTGCTGTGCTTAGATACATCTGGGGAGCCCTGCAGTACAATCCATATACATGCATTGACATCTTCATCATCTGTGCCATGCTTCACAACATCATCTTGAGAAAACAGCTTCAGCAAGATCAACAAGTGGAAGGGACACACATCCCACCACCACTAGCAAGGTCACCCCAGCCACACACAGGTCAGGAGTCATAGAGGTAACCAGCAGCTGCTGTGGGTGCAGGCAAACATAGGTGTGCTCAAGATGTCCTTGCATTGGCTAAGAGGCAACTCACTCACCACCTAAGGGGCTAAAACCTTAATCCTATGCACATACATACAGTAACATTGATGCCAGGCAATGCTCAAAACCTTTACCTACCTGTGTAATGGCTTTGTACTCCTAACATCAATCAGACTCAGCCCTGAACAAAAAGTATAGATACTGTCAGATTTACAAAGTAAGTGTTGACCCTGGAATATTAAAAAATGTGTAATAATACAATTGAATGGCATATCCTTCCATACTGTTACTTGGTAATGTAAGTAAGTAAAAGGTGGTGATTTTTACAGCAATGACTTCAACATGTGACAGTAGTGACTTATGTAAATACATGTGTCCTTTGTCAAGTAATAAACCTCAGGCATCAAGGATTCACGCATTCATACCTCTCAAAAGTACTGATGGTCACTGAATGTCCTTAGTTTGTCCTCATACATTTGTCATCATCTGTGCCATGCTTCACAACATCAACTTGAGAAAACAGCTTCAGCAAGATCAACAAGTGGAAGGGACACATATCCCACTACCACTAGCAAGGTTAAAGAGAAAAGTTAGAAATTAATGACGTGCATTTCAGATTCAGACTTCATATCTATCAGAAAAATTTTAAAAATAGTGATGCAAAAACTTGTTGGATTTTATCAACTGTCTAACTTTGTAAGACCAAATATTTGAAAAGTCTCCCAATTGTTCAGCCTTTGTCCCACTTTCATTTATGGCTTGGTCCAGCCTTGCTGTAAGAGTGTGGTAAGCAGCCTGCATAAATAGCACTGCTGGTGATTCCCTGCTAGAATTTCCCACCCAAGCTTCCATTTGTCGGTCTTCTTTTTAAACCTGGTGATTTTTAAGCTTCCCATCCCTACTGTAAACTGAGCTTAATAAGCTCTTCCCCTTCTACACTAAAGCTGATATCTTGAAATTTTTATTTGAATTATTTGCCTTTCCTTGTGCTTATATTAAAAAAGTGCATTTTGCCTCTTGTTGTCTGTTGTACTGATTTACTTCATCTGAATTCATTATCTAACTAGTTGGATAAAGTAGTGTACTTTTACACTCTAGCAAGCACTTGTTTTCTCATCAAGTCAGTGGATTTTCCTTCGAGAGGACTGGAAGGTAGCCGAGTCTGTCTAAGTTGAGGAATCACTTGAGATTTTTGCATGTAGTTTTATTGGCTATGGGGCTTATTGATCAGCTTATCTTGTTTTTAGTGCCTGATTTGTACAAAGTAAATACTTTTATTGAATAATCACACTTTTTTGAGCTGTTTAAAGTACAATGCTGTATTCATACCTTTAAGTTTGTTTGCGGTAACACTTCACTCCAGGCACTCTCTTACTGTCCTTTTACATTAGGTGGACTGGGATTATTCATCTAGTGGCTGTAGGTGTTTACCTGGTCGTTTTGAGCTGGGAAACTCACAAAAAGGCTCCAAGTATGTTTTTATCTGTACTTCTCTTATATACTGTGACTGCACTAATTCTTCTTCTTTCGGCTTTTTCCTGGTTAGGGGTCACCACAGTGGATCACCTGTCCGCTCATGATTGGCAGTGGAGTTTTACGGTGTCGAGTTGCCAGCCCGGCACCCAACCTTTCACAGGAGGCACACACATGCACACACTCACACCTAGGGCCAATTTTAGAGTGTCCAATCCACCTACAGCATGTCTTTGGGATGTGGGAGGAAACTGGAGCACCTGGAGGAAACCCACGTGACAACAGTGAGGACAAGCAGACTCTGCGCAAAGGCACCCTAGACAAGGATCGAACCGGAGAATCTCTTGCTGTGAGGCGATAATGCTAACCGCTGCACCACCCCTGCTGTGACTGTACTACAACAATTTAAAACAAACAAACAAACAAACAAAACAATGTTATGTTTGCTGCTGCTTTGCACATCTTTTCCTTTTGGCTTTTCCCATTAGGGGTCACCACAGTGGAACAACGGTCTGCAGAACGATGCTGCTTTGCACTGTGGAGAGCATTTGTTGCACTTTGTATTTCACTCAATGCTGCTTTTAGTTAATTTAAGAAAACATCTGTTTCTGCTGTTTTATTCTGTTAATTCAAGAAAAGCTGTGCTGCTTTTTACACTGTTGATGATTTAAAAAAAAATTATCCTGCTTTTTTTCTATTGTTCCATTGCACTTCTGTTGGCCGTACAATAAACTGGATTCAGACCAGCTGAATTCAGTTCTGTTTGTAGACTGAGCACTAAAAATCAGGATATCTTTTTTGGAGACGCACCCTGTACCCACATGGTATATAAATGTCATATAAAGTGTACAGTAGGAATATCTAACTGAAGGTTACTGGTTCAGGGCTCAATATGAGCTATTTTATTGGTGCACTTTTTCACTGGTTTCTTTGTATTAGCTGCTTTGCTTTTGCTTGCATGTAGTGCACCATTGTGTACAACCATGCAGAGGATGTAACTCTTTGTGGTTGTAGACACAAAAGCACCAGTAGAAGTATTTTCCCTTAGAAGTGTCTGCTATCTAGCAGAGCAATACTTGAATAGCTCTCAGCTGCTCAGTGAACCACCCAGCAAAGATTTTACCTCTTACCTATCCACATCAGACCCTATAAAACTCCTTTTTTATAGACCTCCTACTGTACACCCCATAGGTTAGTCACCCTATAATATCTCCCTGCCTGATGCCCCCATCTTTTTCTCCTTATCTGCTGAGATAACAAGTTAGAACCTTTCATTATGTTCTGTCAGTTTCCCTCTGTTTTTCCTGCCAGTATGATGGACTTTTTTTTTTGAGGCAGTACAACTGCTTTGTGTACACTGACAACCCCTTACTCTTAAATCATTCAAGTACAATTTGCAAGAGATGCTCCTACAGTAAGAGTCTGTAATCACTGCTCCCTAGTGCCCAGAACAGCAACACTAAACAGGTTGCCAGCTCACATACCACGACTCCTATTCATAATATGCACCCAACATATAAGCTTTCATATGCAGAGGTATTCTCCAGAAACCTACCTAAACACCAGAGACATCCAAACACAAACATGCTACATCTATCACAGCACCCAAAGCACCCAATACACATAAAAACAATAGTACCTGTGTCTCACCAAATAAGCCCTTAAGGTAATGCATAACTATTCCAAATGTTTTAGTTACAGGTGACTCGATATTGAGACATACAGGTGCCCCTCTCAACAGGTTGAACAAGTAGAAGGTTAAGGTCAGCTGCCTGTCTTTGCAAGGATTCACCAGATCACAGATGCACTCAAGTCTCTCAACAAGTACTGTTATGACTCCATCAAAGTTCATGTTGGTGTGAATGACTTGAGATGTACCTATATGAAGAGAGACATGACTGAGCTCTCTGAAAATGTGTCCCAAGTGCGTATGTCCCTTGTTCTAAGCAGCATTTTGCCCTCACCTAGAATGATACCACAATGTAAACAGAAAATGATTGACTTCAATAAATAGCTACCAGGTTTGCCACAGGTTCCCAATTTTGTACCCATCATTGTGTTAACCTCAAAAAACTTGGCTGGCTTGAACTTCAAAATCTTATTCTTCTACATCAATTAGTTACCACCCATAAAATTCTCCATTACCCAGTAGTACTAATACACCCATACTTAACAACCTTGTTGCCCCTTACAGGAATCTTACTTCCCTCCGCTCAGCTAACAAACTGCTAGTAGCTACTCTCAAATCACACAATAAATCTGGTGACTCCTTGTTCACAAATGTTATTGGCTCATACTGGAATAAACTTCCCATGGAACTGAATACTTTAGGCTCATCACAACATTTCAAGAAACAATTAAAGAACTATTTCAAATCACACTGGCTTTGCCCTTGCTCAAATCCTGACTGACTACAGCATCCAACTTTTATTATAGTTCTCTCTATTACCAATTGTTATACATCCATCTCTTCTACTTGTCTCTCTCACTAGTACTCTCCTCCTCTGTAGCTCACCTAACATCCACTTGGATATCTACTATTCCTATAATATCACTTTCTCTTTACACTAGATATATTACTGCAACCTGTCATCTCATCTATTATTTAAATCATCTCATCTATTATTTAAACCTGTATGTTGCTTCCTGCTGAGCAAATCTGGTTCTTATAACTATTGCCTGGCACAAATGTTAATAATTCATAATCGTTAATTCTGTAAATATTGTGCAAACTCTATTGTTTGTTATTATTTTTTCATTTACAATTCCTGCTTCTCCAAAGAATATGGGATTAGCGATCCTAGCTATATTTTATATCTGTTAAATTGCTGCTGTACTGTCACTATGCTACACTAGAATAATTTTTTTTTTTGTTTGTTTTGTTTTTTTTTTCTTGTTTAGATTTTTTTGTTTAGATTTTTTTATATTTGTCTCTTACTGTGCTGTTTTTTCTTATGTTTATTAACTAGTATATTTAGTGGAGCTTTTCTCCTCGCGCCTCTGCTGAAAATGGACATATATCCAGCCAGACTAGCCCGGTCAACAAATGTAAAATAAAAATAAAAAAAAATAAAGCTTAGTTTCTGGTGTCATTCTAAGAGGATCCAGTTCCTGTCTGCCTCGGAAGACATGGTGGATAGACCATGCTGCTTTGTCAGAGATAGTCTTCACCTTGCACCTCTAGGCTTTCAGTTGCTGACTAAGGCACTTGAATCCCCCATAGTGCCTTTTTTAGGCAAGGTCACAACAACAAATTTCCTGATGTGAAAATATCAAATACAAAGAAACTAAGGGTCATGCTGCTAAATGCTAGGAATTTAAATCAGAAACTACACTCACATGAAGCACTCCTCTCCCTGGAAGATTAGCTTAAGGCCAAAGAAAGTACCCGACCTTTCAAGGTTACAATGCCTTCCACACTTTCAGACCGCAAATGAAAGGTGTGAGAACCAAAGGAGGTAGAGTATCTATCTTCATTAAAGATAATTACACCTCTCAACTAGTTAGACAAGAAAACTCTATGGAGCTACTCCAAGTCCAAATTACTATGGGTATGATACCCCTTCAGGTCATCGTCAGTTACAGGTCCCCTTCTATGAACCAAGATGCCCACATAGCTTATTTAGACCTACTTGGTCTAAAATTAAGGTACTACCTGACACCCTAGTCATGGGTGACTTCAACTATCCTTCCATTAATTGGGAAACATATACAAGCCATAAACAAAAGTTCCTGAGCTTTGTTAATTCAAATACCCTGTAGCAAATAATGCACCACCCCAGAAAAGGTTCCCGATATTCTAGACCTGGTCCTCACCAATATGAGTGACTGATACAATGCCTCAAGTGTAGGGCCTGCTCTGGTTAAATTCAACCATAAATCAGTAATTTTTTTGAAGTAGTAACAGCACCAGAACTCCCCATAGGAGAAGTCAGGCTAAAAATCTAACCAAAACTAACTATACCCTCCTAAGGGAAGGTATATTCAACTTCCAAGTTCCAGTTTCCACAGCTATACTAAGGTATACACTGATGTCCTGTATAAACATCTACACAAATCCTATCACAGCTGTGCCAGACAGGATTAAAGCAAGAGCCTCAAGAAAAAAAGAAAAAAACAAACAAACAAACAAACAAACCTGGTACACATCCAACATTAATAAATTATACAATAAGTGAAAGAAGCTGCTGTCTGAAAATACAAAAGTGAGATCCCAGAACTGGAAGACCACCCTCCTCAGCCTAAACAAGAAAATAAGACAACTGATAAAATCTTCAAAGAGCAACTATGAGAAAAAATTAGCAACCATAGCCAAGGATAATCATATGGCTTTCTTCAGCTACATCCACAACCTAAAAGGTAGGAGACAGATGTGTTCTGAACTAATTGTGGATGATATAACACACACTGACCCTGTGGAAATTGCAAACCTGCTAAATGACAGGTTTGGCAAAGATTTCACTCCCCCATCCCCCCAAGTATACCACAAGCCATGTCTTCATCATCTCCTCCTCTCTGCATCTCCAAAGAGCAAGTCATCAATGCTCTCTCCAAGGCTAAAAACACACACTCAATGATACGAGAAGGCATTCTGGGCTGCATTCTAAATGTTCTAAAACAAGACTTATCTACTACATTAGGCACTCTATTCAACCACAATCTGAGTACTGGTTTTGTCCCCACTGAAGGGAAAATAGTGACTGTTATCCCCCTCCACAAGTGAGGCTCAGCAAGAGACCTGGGTAACTATAGACCCATAAGTTTAACCAGCCTTATCTGTAAGGCAATGGAACAAATAATCACAGACCTCATAATTAAAGATATAGGTGACCTTCAAACCCTGAATTCGTCCCAAGTCAGTTTTGTGAATGGAAGTTCATGCCTGCTAAACCTGGTGGCCTTTTTTGAGAGCATGACCAGAGCCATAGAGGAGGGCAAAGCCATGCACACAGCCTATCTTGACTTGGCCAAGTCCTTCAACACTATCCCACATTTGGGCATCACCAACAAATTAACCCAGTTGACTATCAACCCCTACGTTTTCATGTGGGTTGCAAAATGGCTCACAGATTGACAACACTCAGTCAAAGTGGAAGACATTGCCTCTACTAGCAGACCTACCACCTGAGAAGTCCAGACCAAACCAGAGAGGCTGTGGGTAACCAAGTTTGTGGATGACTGCAAATTAAGTGCTATCATTTAATCCCCTAGCGATGTCAGTGTATTTCAAAAAGGGCTTACACAGACCAATGATTGGTGCCAAAGCCATGGTCTTAAACTAAACGCTAAAAAATACATCATCATTCCCTTCGGTAAAAACAATGTCCCGGCTGATTATAAAATAAACAATAATACCCTATGTACCAATTCAGTAGTGACAGACCTGGGAACACAAGTTCACTGTGACCTCAACTTTGACCACCATGTGTCTATTGTGGTGAGGAAGGCATTCTACACCACTTAACTTATTAGCAAAGGCATCACCTCAAGAACAAAAGAGGTTATAACTCTCCTGTACTCATCCGTCATCAGGCCTATTATTGAATATAATTCTCCCTTAAGTATGTACTGTACCAGACACCTGCAGCAACTTGAGAGACCTCAGAGATTTCTAACTAAGAAAATTCAGGGTCTCCAGTACATGTCTTATACTGACAGACTGAAGTCGCTGTCATTGTACTCAGAGTATAGACTACTTAGAGGCAACTTATGCCTGGTTTACAGGGTTATCTATTACCCAAATCTAATGGAAATGCTGCACATCTGTAAGTCAAATGGGACTAGAGCCACCTGTTCCAGGGACCTCAGTCTAGCCTGTGACATAAACAGCACCTGTGGAGAGACAGATACATCTCTCAGAGGTTGCCACTCCTCTGGAATAGGCTTCCAATCCATATCAAGTAGAGGACCTCCATGACCCTGTTTAAGTGCAACCTGGATGACTGGATGAGAAGCAGTACATTTCTGCTGGAGAATGCACCGGCTTCTCTCCTGGACATGAGTAGTCTTTGCTTGAAAAATCTTGGGCATAGATGATACCTGTCATCCTGTAAATACTCTTGGATCAATAGCCTAGTAATATCTTATGAAACTATGAACGTATGAACAAAAGCATGTAAGAAAGCAGTACAATTAGCAAAACAGCATTGCAAACACAGATATACTAAGTCAGCTATCTACCCTAAGGATCAGACAAAAAACGTTTGTATCCTTGAATCTAACAGATAAAAAACAAGAATATGACACAGCTATCATCACTTGCACAGGGTGTTCCGTGTGGATGGTCAGGAAACCTAGGCTGACACAAAAGGTAAGTGAATGTGTATGAGTAAGGAAATAAAACAGGCAGACATTTGGATAAAGTATCAAATGGCCACTGAGACAGAATGAGCTTTAAGCCTCATGACTGAACCATGTACCTGTTGTGTGTGTGTCTGTATAGGCACTCCAGGTGAAACTGGTGTGTGTGTGTGTGTGTGTGTGTGTGTGTGTGTGTGTGTGTGTGTGTGTGTGTGTGTGTGTGTGTGTATGTGTGTGTGTGTGTCTGCAAGAACACAAGAAAGCTCTATGCTAGCTCTATATCTTGGTATGTCAGGCAGGTGTGAGAGGTGCCAGTTCATCTTCGTCATACCTGACCACGACAACTGGCTTTGCCATAAGTTGTTTTGGCATGTCCACACCCATGGTCAGATGCATTGCTGCTACCTGAACATGACTGATGTCTGCTGATGAGCTCTCCTCATGAGTACACCTAGGACTATGACCCAATGGCCTGCAACATCTGGGTGTGGACACCTCAACCTTTGATGGAGTAGTGGAAGTAGTGCCACTATGAGAGTGTGATCGGGTATGGCCACATCAGCTAACATCAGATGATGTGGCTGACCTACACCCATGTGGATACCATCCCCCTCCCAGCAGATGATCCATCACAGATATCGATAGATCCAACATGTCATTTATCTACTCCATTCAGTTGGCAACATGGTCAAAGCAGTCATGCATGTCAGCATGTGCCACATCTAAAACACTAAGCATTTCCCCAGAGGTCCTATTGGAACATGCCTGCACCTCCATGACAGCCTTAACTATACATTGAGTGCCATGGAAAGACATACCTGGATCAGGTGGAGAATTGGCAGCAGACCTCCTTTGAGTACACCTAACAACCTTGCTGCATGGCGCTTCATCCACTTTGGCTACAGCCAGAGTCAACAAGCACTGAAGCTGCAGTAAGCACACCACCCTGATTGAGTGTCTTACCTTCCACCTGTCCAGTATCTAAGGGTTCACTGGAATGGGTTGGTGTAGACCTACTGGCTGTGCCCATTGGAATTACTGGGGATGGCTGATTTTCAACCTCATTGTCAGATTTAACCTTTGCACCCCCCAACTGTGCCTATGTTTGTGCACCATCATCAGCAGAGTCTGCCAATACTCTGACATCAGGTGGTAAGAGTCCTACACTTCCACTGTTGGGATTAACTGTGGTAATAAGCAACAAACTCAGGAAAGAAATGAATAGCTACACTACTACAGCTCAATATATGCTAACAAACTAACAGTGGTGCCACTATTACAGACAGTACAGCAATACACACACACACACACACACACACACACACACACACACACACACACACACACACACACACACACACACACACACAGTCCTGACTCCCTCATCAGACACATGGATAAAATAAATATTCTGTGAAGTGCTCATTAGTACTGAAATAAAAATGTTTGGCTTACCATGTGCAGATGAATCCACACTTCCTAGGAAGGATGGTCCTGGAAAAAGTTCAGCAAAAGGTAAGGATTCCATCATTACAATTAACAGTAACACAGGGGTGAAAAAAATTTGGCCCTTTATATGTCCTTTAACAATATACTTATAAACTTGGATGACACATCCATTCCAAGCTTATGTGTAATGAACCAGAATGTGTAGTTAACTGTATCAATCTATAACTAGTCCCCCCCCCAAAAAAAATTGTTAAACAAACTTAAGTATTGCTGTCAAAATTTTACTATACAAGAATATTTAACAATTGACAGAGGTAAGCCCACCTGGAAGCTCCTCCTGGGACATGCTTGTCCTTCCTGAAACAGCAACACCAACATCAATCACATGCTGTTGTGCACTTTCCATTGAGCTGTTTGGATCCCTGACAATAGACAGGAACTCTTCATTTGATGTCATTGGTGTGGTAGCTGTGTAGCAGCATGCCCTCGGTAGACATCTGCCCACAGGCCACTGCAGCTATTCTCCTCTGGGCCAATGAAATCATGTCAGTGGCCCTATGATGCATCTGAACATATGTCCTGCTGTATTCCCCAACATCATTTATATAATCCACTATCTGTTTCTATATTTGCATTTTTCTAGACATATCCCCATTGGTTCTCTCAAGCAAAAATCTACCATGTCACCTAAATACTTGGACAATGACATCATTCTCAGGGTCACTGAAGGGAGTTTTGTGGGGGTTGGGATGCTTGGGTGCCATAACCCTAGGTGACATAAAACACAAAAGAAGGATACTGCACATAAATATTACATAAATAAAAGTCCTGCTTAAATATAACACATAAGTAGTTTTTTCAATATTACCCAATGGACAAACAAAAAACATTCAAGATATTCAAATATAAAAAAGGATTTATGTGGTTTTAACATATCACAACCCAACATGATGCTATGCAGGTAGGTTGATGCATGGCCAAAACCATTCAAGGGGCTGATATCCATCATCACTATATATCATTATTAAATATTGATTCTCTGTCATAGTGTTTTAACTTGGTTTGTGGTCTCTGGTTTTGGGGCTTGTAACATATATCAAGCATGGACCTAGACAGTATCATTACTGGATTGTGTGCCGATCAGGAGGACATTGGAGTTTTCGGTATCCATGCCTCGCCAGGCAGCAATTCCAATGAATCAGTGGAACAATCAGCCATGAATTGTGAATTGGCATTTAATTCTCTTTCTAAGGGTCTTAAGAACCTGAGATCAAACATATGGCATTTGCGTTTGTTCCGGGCATATTTACATAAAAATATAGCCCCAAGGGGTCTTCGCATTTGGTTACAACCATTGGTTGGCAGACAAGAAGAGAAATTATCTAATGAGTGGCGTGAAGCCTTACAGAAAGGGTCCATGCTTTTTGTCAACATACTGGGTCAATATTATGAACGTATGATTGACATTAACTTTCAGGAAGTCAAAACTATGTGTTTAGATTGTAAAAGATTTGAGTCTCAAACTACATTTCAAGACTCTATCAACAAGCTATCACAGGAACTCACAAACCATGATAAAATTACTAAAGATAGAAAAATCAAAAAGTTTAAGAGATTATATGGACTATCAAAGGGGGCACCCTTTTGATTCCCAGAGAACAGTGAAATTCATGGGTACCAGCTCCGGCTCCACATCTAATGTTCCCACTCATAGTCTTAACAAGAAAAGACCTCGGTCTATTTTGAAAAACAGGGATCAAACATATGCCAGCTCAACAGGGGAGGATTCCCTATGTACTGATTACGATAGTTCCAGCAATAAGGATTCACCACATAGAAAAAAATCGAATAGAGTTATCCCTTTAGACAAGGTCCCAGGCGTAGGGGTGGACGCAAACACAGAAGTGGTAAACATGCCCAATTCCCTCGAGGGGTTGATCCAAAATTTTCTAACGTAAATCAGGAGGTCAATCAAAATGTTTTGAATTTATCTAAAGAAACTTTGTCTGTACAGCATTTACAACTTTTGAATAAAGGCTTGGGTTTTATCCCTGGGTTCTTTTGTAATGAACATAATACTGTCACTGATGTCATGAGTTTCTGCCGTAATTTGAATTTGAAACTGTTTTTTGCAGATAAAGACTCCAAAAGAACTGAGGAGTTTAGATTTATCAAATCTGATTTTCAACCACCTATGCATAAACATGTTTCAGTTTTTTTGCAAGCAGTACTTAGAGACCTACATTTTGCACATAGAGAACACGATATAATGAGATCCAATCTATCTACACAGGAATCTACTGCACTCAATGAGCTCAGGGAGAACAAAAATATTGCCATCCTACCAGCAGATAAGGGGGGAGCTGTGGTTGTCATGGACATGAGTTTATACTTGAATGAGGGTCAATCTCAACTGTCTGACAAAAGATGCTACATGCACATGGCATATGATCCCACTACTCATTTCAAACAGGAAATAGATAGGTTTTTGAATCTTGCTCTTGAGGAGGGTATTATAACTAAAAATTGTGTTTTTCAGTTAACAGTTAAGGATCCTCAGAAACAAATCTTATATTTGCTACCAAAAATACATAAGTCCATCACCAATCCACCAGGCAGACCAATTGTATCTGGTATTGGGTCTTTGACGGAACCTTTATCTGCCTTTCTTACCCAATATCTTAAACCATTGCTTTGTTGTGTAAGGGCTAGATTGCAAGATACGACCCAATTTTTACAGATCATACAGGACTGCCAACTTGAGCCGGGGTGGCTTATGTGTTCATTGGACGTCAAGGCCTTATATACTAGCATTCCACATTGGGCTGGTCTACAGGCCCTTCAATATTGGTTGGATAGGGCTGATTTATACTCTCCAGGGTTCAATACATTGCTTATCTGCATGACAGAAAATGTTCTCAACAAGAATGTTTTTTATTTCCAAGGACTATGCTATTGGCAACTGCAGGGCACGGCGATGGGAGCATCTTTTGCTCCCATTTACGCCGATTTATTCATGGCATATTTTGAAGAATGCATGATCTATGACCCACTTCATAACATCTATTTGGTCGAAATAGACATTTGGCGCAGGTACTTGGATGATTGCTGGATGGTGTGGCGGGCAGATGTTAGGTATCTACAGGAATTTGTTGAATATCTCAACCAAAATGTATGGGGTATAGAGTTTACGGTTACATACGATCTCCAAAGCATTAACTTTTTGGATGTTACCATCACCAGAAATACAGACCATAGACTGAACACTAGATCCTATTGCAAATATCCTCAATATAACACTTTGTTGCATGCCTCCAGCATGCACCCAGGCCACACCATCCGCAACATCCACAAGTCACAGTTTATGCTTATTAAACGCTTGAGCTCGACACATTGTGATTTTGATCGAGATGGTTTGGATCTCTATCACAGGTTTGCCAACAGGGGCTATAGACACCAAGACATTCTTAATGCCTGGAATTGGACTAAGAATATTGAGAGAAAAACTTTGTTACAGTATCAATCTAACACCAGGGATTGCTCCACAAATATCATTCGGTTTGTAACCACGTTTGGTAGAAATTCCAATGCTCTTAAGGGTATTATCAATAGGCATTGGAATATTCTCATGGCCAACGAACATTTGAGAACAATATTGGATCAGAAATGCCACTTTTCTTATAGGAGAGGCAGAACTCTTGGTTCTCTCTTTTCACATTTCAAACATAAAGAAAGTGGGGGAGCAATACACCATCAAATGACAATATCAGGGGACATATTAGTAGGCACTTTTCCATGTGGCCACTGTGGCTCATGCAAACAAGTTATTAAGAGCAAGGAATTTACTAGTCGTAATACTAGCAAAGTGCATCAATGCAGAATATTTGGCAACTGCAGCAGCAGTTGGCTGATTTATTTGGCAACTTGTCGGTGTTCAGCTTTTTATGTAGGTCAAACCTCTAGACCATTGAGAACACGGATCAATGAGCATAGATCAGATATCAAAATCAGGAAAGATACTAATGCCCTGTACAGGCATACTCTCAAACATCCTGAAGCACAGTTTTCTTTTGTAATCATTGACAGAATTCTGGGTGACCGCAGTAATCCCCAGGGATGGCATAAAATACTTACTCATAAGGAACAACATTGGATCATTACATTGGGGGCTCTATTTCCCCCTGGACTCAACGACCACTTGTAACTATAGGGATAGAGGTGGGTATAGTTCATGTTTCAGGTTTATGTTAAATGATCTATATAACACATTTTCATCATGAATTATTATGATTATTGGTTTATAGTAATCTGTATGCCTCTATCTCTTATATTTTTCTACAGTTTTTCATATGTTTCACATAGAATCCGATGAAGGGCAGTTACAGGTATATCAACATACCTGCTTCGATTATAGCTGAACCAAGCATTATGGAACCTTGGACCAAGCATGGGTTCCCCAATCCAGCTACATCATCATTTATTAACCACATATTTTTTGGTTGGAACACCTAGTGCACTTTGTTCATGTTCTTGATGTGACTCTATGGTTATGATTACCATTAACCATATTATGTGTTTTCTCATACCAGTTACATTCATGATATTTAATATAATATGTTGGGGGCATTCCATAATATTTTTCTCATTATTATATGAAATTTATATAAATGTTACATTTGTTATCTAATGTTAAGCCATGTTTACATGTACAATTATGCAGTATAGCTATGTATATTTTTAGTATTAAGCCATGATTGCATTTACTATTAGGCATTACAGCAGTGTATATATATTTTTTGTGTTCTTTCTCTTTAACCACACATTGGTTGCATTTTCCACTTGTCTCCCAGGTGGGGTGTGTCTATAAATGGATTGTATTTTGTGTGAAATGTTCATACACTGAAGAAGGCATTGGTTGCCGAAACCAGTCTGTCTTACTAATAAAGGGCTGTTTTCAGACAGTTATATGCAATAGATTTAGTATTTTTACTTTTATTTTGTGACTTCTGGATCATATATTGCTGTTTAACATATCACAGTCACACACAAAGCAAGGTTGGATCCAAAACAAGGGGAGCAACAATAGCAAAGCAAACCTGTGTACAAACAATTATGTTTGTGCCAACAGAGAAGTGGAACTTGGCACCCCCAAAAAATGACATTTTGCTACCAAAAGAATAAAACATCAATGAATTGTTACAAGTGCTATCAAAGAAGCTGTCCCAAAAACATGTTTACACATTTACCAGATCATTCATTTTTATACAATTGCCAGTCACCTCTACCTGTGGCCAGCACTCCTTTAGAGGTATCTATGGGCCATCCTAGAAGGCTAACAAACCTGTGTCACTGACAATATAGGGCATTTACATTTCACTGAAATAACAATAAAAGAGTGTGAAGAGAAACAGTTGTAATATTAACACTTGTGATGAAAGTTAATAAGGTTGTGCAAAGGCTGTGCATCTGGGAAAGTGGAATGCCCTGAAAAAATGTCTATGCCATCAGTAAACATCTAAGAATGCATGCAGATAAACGTAGCATTTGCTAATGCATATGCAAAAATATATTTCTAAGTAACATCTGAGCATATCTAGTATAGAACTAAAAAATGCAATCATACCTTATCAAGCTGAGTAGTCCTCTGTACAGATAAATCCAAAGTAATAACCATCTTCTTCTGTGTTATCCACATACACAAGTCTAATCACCTTCATGTTCCCAAGCTAAATGCTTCCCTTTTTAAAGTGTAGGTTCAGGCCTGTGAGCACAGTGAAGAGGCAAATGAGGTGTGAACTAATTAGAATTGCTGAATCCCAAATTCGTGGTTCCATATGTAGATGTAAACATAATGCAGGCACCCCTGCTGGTAACGGATTGCAACTGTGGATGATTAATAATAGGGAGAAGGAAAGCAGAACAGCAATTCAAACTTCCTTACCTCCAGTGGATGAGTCAGCCAGGTTAGACTTATAAAGTATAGAAGTAATTGTATCAAGGTTTTGAATGTAAGTAAGCAGCACACATTTGACAGTCTCTGTTCAGTAATATCCAACCTCCCCTACATTTGTTGAAAACTGTATACTATTATTTAATATTCTCAGACATCTTAAGGACAATACCTCACAGACTGCATGTCCCAGATTACTGCTCAGATAAGAGAAGAATGAGCACCATACAGATATATGTCAAAGCTGCATTTCTGCAAACAATAGTCATAAATGGTTGTGTAATCACTCATTGCACTACATCTGAAATGAATACATGTACAAACAAATGAAAAGTGTACAAGTGCCATACATCTTGTTGATATTGTGGATGAGTTTAAACTTGCTTGCATGCACAATGATTATCATTCTCTTCTGCAAAGCTCATTCTCTGGAAAAGAGGGATAAGGCACCCTTACTGTGCGAGAGTTCAACTACAGACTTGTGTAAAAAATCTTTCATGTGTAGTAACATATATTTTGTAGTGTTGTTTATTTTATAGATTTCTTTTCTTTTTTATACCAGTAATTGTGCAGTGTGTGGCTTAGCACAAACATGGGAAATGGATAAACACAATAAATGTCATATAAAGTACTTCTTTGATAACCAATACATCAACTACACATGTGAATCACTTGTGTGTAGCACATCTGCTAAACATGTTGATCCATACTGCATATACCATCAGGGTTCAAGTCCCACCTTTGTCTTTTAAGGATAAAACCGAATAAACACTACCCACAAGGGTAAAACAAGTGAAGCTTTGCTTGTCTTGTTTCTGCAATGCTTATCATCATGCAAATTTGGAGTAATGGCCCACACATGAAGCAGACAAAACACCTGCAGGAGGGATGCAGACATTTTTAATTTCAAAAAGGATACATTGTTTCATTTTTGCTTTCCATCTCACAACACCACTTAGCTTCATTATGCAACATTTAACAGCCTTCCACAATACCTGCAGGTCTAGAACACCTACAGAGTGGAAGCAGATAATCAACAATTTCAAAACAGATCCATTCAATCCATTCTGTTGAGCACTATGCAAACACGGTAAGCAGCATTGGATGGCAGTTAACACACAGACATTAATAATGAGCAGGGAAATATCCAACTGCTATTTAACTATTCCTGTAGCAGCAGTGTAGGGTTGCAATACAGATGGTCCTGGGTTCTAATACAGGAAACAAATATTTTTACTGTTGTTCCATTTCACTTTATATTAAATGTCACAAAAAAATTTATATAATTAAAAATATAACAATAACTATGTATAGCAGTGGATCTCATAATTAAAAATAACAATAACAATAACTATGTATATCAGTAAAGCTAATATATATATATATATATATATATATATATATATATATATATATATATGACTGAAGGTATACAGACTACTATGTTTCTGTAATTATAATTGTGCTATCTGGCCTTGGATAGCCTTCACACTTCAGTAAGACTTATACACATATGAATGTACCAACCAGGACCTTGTCAGGTCACACACATACATGGTTAACCCCTCAATCTGCCATGTGCATTTATGTATAATTCATGACTATGTCTGAGAAGTACTTCTTCCATGGAAAAGATGAAAAAAAATCACCATTGTGGAAGAAAACATTTTGCCTCTTGTGCATAGGTTTGAATCCCACATTGTAAAAAATAAATTTTATCATTGCATAAAGCCAAACCAAAAATGTATCAGGCCATGAAATATATGCCCCCAATACATGTCTGCAAAGTTAAATCACCTAACAGTTCCAGCAGCAAACAAGCCTCAAACTAATGCCAGCTGTCATATTAACCTTCCAATTTCAAACACTGCTTTCCTCTGTCTTTAGCACTGTTACCCTCTGCTTAACATCACTCAAACATGGTTGGCATCATTGTTTGGGTTTGTGCACTACCAGTAAATGTGATAACATGCATTGGCAGGAAATCATTATTAGCTATTGCTGTTCTCTCTGGTTAGACATGTCTGGTGGTAGAAAGGAAGATGTCCAATTTAGGGCATAGAGGCTCCGTGTTGAGGAATCTCTACTGGACTCCTTGTAAAGTACCACAGCTGAAGGCTTTTGCAGGGGGACTATACTGGCTCCCAGTATAAGTCTGAGGCTTGCAATAGTCTGGCCAAGGCTGTCTCCAGTACAACTGGCATTCTACTTATTGGGAAAAGTGCAAGCATCACTCTAATGACCTGAAAAAGCATAAGAAGGATATACTCAACCAGTGGCTGGATGAATTCAGAATTAGTAACACCCCCAGTTGTGTATGTATACTAATAAAGAGAATTTATAATAGAGAGAAAGCTACATTTAGGCAACACTGGCATGCATAATGCCCTTTTGTTCTCTTCTCTTCATTCCACAGCTAATGCAGAAATTACTGTGAGACTGGGGAAGCAAGGTATATGCATGCAACACAAGAGAAGTACTATTGTAGGTTTTAAATTAAAAACAAAACTTTTCTATACAGTTGTGGTAAAGTAAGCATGCACATCCTAACTGTAAAAGCAAGCATGCCTGCTTCAGTATGTAGCATAAAGCAAGTGTAGGAGTCAAGTGTAAGACTGTAGTCAAATGTGGGTTCAAATACCACAAGTAACAAGTATAAAATAGTGCAATCTTTTTTTATATTTTTTTATATTATGTAAATTAATTTCTACACAAGTGGCAATAAATGCCCTGCTGTTAATATAATCTGTATAATTGGACCAATCATATGTGCTATATGGATTACTTTCAGAAATCCTTAATTACAGTTTGTAGTTGCTAAGAAGTATACTTAAATGTAAAATTTCAGATAAAATACTTTTATTATTATTAATCCTAGCTAAACACCAGGAGTCTAAACATGAAACTGCACTCATTGCAAGCATTCTTAACCCTGGAAGAAACTGAAATTTGTGCAGTCACAGAAACCTGGTTCAAAACTGCTGAGCCAGCCCTACCAGGTTACTCATCCTATCATTCATTCAGACCCCAAGCCATGGGCAGCAAAACAAAAGGAGGTGGAGTTGCAATATATATAAAAGACATACACACATCTAGGCTGGTCAAACAGTATGATGCACAGGAAATACTCCAGGTGTAGTTAACAATTGACAAGACCCTTATTCAAATCATAGCCAGCTACAGGCCTCCAATTCTGACTCAAGATGCCCGCTCCACCTATCTGGACCTCTTCGAATCTATTAAGATTCAACCCTTTACCCTGATCCTGGGCGATTTTAACTATCCAACCATAGATTGGAAGAAATACTCATGCCAAAACACAAATGTCCAGAGATTCCTTGATTTCATCAATGCAAATGCCTTAGACCAGTTGGTTGACACCCCCATAAGAGGTGAAAATATCTTGGACTTGGTATTAACCAACATGAGTAACCACTGTAGCATCCCTAAAGTGTCATCATCCCTGGTAAGATCTGACCATAAAGCAGTCACTTTCGAAGTCACCATCTCCCCTAACCCCCCCCCCCTCAGCTAGGGTCAAACAAAAAAAAAATTCTCCAAAGCTGATTACTACCTCTTGAGGGAAGGCATAAACAGCTTCACAGCCCTCTCCTCCTCCACAGAAACTGGCACGTATGTCCAAACTTACACCAAAGTACTATATGAACATTTATATAGCTGCATGGAATCAGGAATACCAGACAGGATGAACTCATCCTCCTCAAGGAAGAGTAAATCTGTCTGGCGGACATCTACAACAAATACACTCTATAATAAAAGGAAAACAATTGCTGTCCAGGACCAAGAAGGCACAGGTGTCTAATTGGAAGCAATTTCTCCTTAGCCTGAATGAACAGATAAGAGCACTAGTGAAATCCTCCAGAGCAAACTTTGAGTCCAAACTGGCCACATCTACTAAAGACAATCATACGGCTCTTTTCACATATGTCCACAATCTCAAGAGAAGCACTCAGATCTGCTCAGAACTGGTGGTCAAGGACACCACACACACAAACCCTGTAGATATAGCCAACCTGCTGGTAGACAGGTTCAATGAAAACTTCACTCCTCTGTCCCCCCAATTAGTGAAGCAGGACATCCCCAATACCTGCCCTCTTCCCTTATCTCTAGGGAGCAAGTCATCACTGCCCTCTCAAAGGCAAAAAATACAGCCTCCATAGAACCCGATAACATCCCAGGCTGCATCCTACATGAACTCAGGCAGGAACTTGCAGCACCATTAGGCACCCTGTTCAACCAAAGCCTGAGTACTGGCTTCATCCCCGCTGAGTGGAGGACAGCTACTTTGCACAAAGGTGGACCATCCACCGATCCAGGAAATTATAGACCCATCAGCCTAACTAACCTGATCTGCAAGGCCATGGCGCAGATTATAATGGACCTCATTAACAAGGAAATGACTGGTGACAAAAATATGGCCTCAAACTGAATGCCAAAAAATGCATCATCATCATCATCATCCCTTTTGGGGAGAATGATGTGCCCACAAATTATCACATTGATAATAAGGCAATAAGCATGCAATCAGTCGTGAGGGACTTGGGAACCCAGGTTGATAGCAAACTGACTTTTGATCCCTATATTGCCTCTGTTGTATGGAAAGCTTTCTACATAGCCCACCTCATTAGTAAGGGTATCTCATCCAGGGACAAGGTGGTCACAACATCCCTGTTTCTACCCTTATAAGACCGATTATTGAATACAATACTCCTTTCGGCATGTACCTCGCAAAGCACATGCAGCAGCTGGAGAGAACACAGATTCCTCACCCAGAGAATCTAAGGCCTCAAACATCTACCCTACACAGATAGGCTAAAAGCCCTGTCCCTCTACTCAGTCTCCTACAGACTCCTCAGAGGTGACCTCTGTCTGGCATACAAAGCAATCAAAGACCCTGTCCTGATGGGACTGCTTTATACCTGCAAGATAAGCTCAACTCCAGTAACCCGCATGTGAGACCTCAACCGGGTCTGTGACATCAATAAGACTTGTTGGCAGGACAGATTTGTGTCCCAGAGACTCCACCTTTTGTGGAATACACTCCCTTTCCACATAAAGCACAGTACCTCATTTAACCTTTTTAAGTGCAACCTGGATAACTGGATGGGGAGCAGAAAATACACCCCTGGGATTCCACCTATGTCCCTGCTAGACAGTGGCGTAGGGTGCTGACTGAACATGGGCTAAATTCTTTGCTAAGCTTGTAAGGGCCTCAGGGCCAATAGCCTAGTAACTTCCTATGAACTTCCTATGGTCTTATGATTAGTGTGATAATGCATTGGCTGTGACATATGGTGGTAAAAAGTTTATCTCTTTTTTTTCCCTCACACCCCAACCCTTATCTCTTTTTTTCTATGTGTCATCAAAACATTTTCATGTCATCCATCCCTAACAAATCACAAAATGCTGTACAGCACAGGGAGTTAGGCCAACCCCAATGGCTCAGCCAGCCCCTGCTCCACCGGCTCTGGCACCAATACCCAGCATATCTGGCACCCAACCTGGCAGCACTGTCTCTGCTGCCCCTACACTACCTGCACACTCAGGTAGTATTACCCCAGCAGCTGGTGTTGTAGTACCCTCCGGCAGTACTGCCAGAGGTGGAGATTTTATCACCTGCCAGGAGATGCCAGGGTTGGTGCAAAAGGTTATGTACAGCACTGCTGGTGCACATCTATACCAGATGGAGATGCTGCTCTCCCTTATGGTCCATAGGAGGACACATCAAACCGCCAAACAGTAAGAAGACAGTTGAGACAATCCTCTGAGTGAGGACTAGATTCTCACTGTCTCCATGTTTGACAGTCATGGGCTTCTGTTGTCCCCTCCCTAACCCCAATCATGGTGTCCCCCAACCTTTTGTGTCCCCCACCATCCCTGTGTCTTTTCTTGTTTGTCCTGTTTATTTGCATCTGCTTCCTCATCTACCATACTTACCTGACCCAGAAATGCCAATGTCCCTTACCCAACATTCCTCTCTTACTAAAGTAAAAAAAGAAATTATACCATGACCCCCCCATTAATATTCCAAAATGTGCATGCTGATTGGCAAGCGTGCACGTTGTAAATCGACTTATACTAATGGAAAAAGGTCCGGTCGCCCGGACTTTTTCCATTAGTATAAGTCCCTTTTAAAACACAGTCTCGCTATGTTAAAAGAGTTTAACATAGTGACACAGGTTTAAAAAAAGCAACGGAGATCTCCGTTGCTTTTTTAAAGCTGTCTCGCTATGTTAAACTCCTTTAACATAGCGACACAGTGTGTAAAAAGCAAAGGAGATCTTGCTTTCTCCGTTGCTTTTTTTTAAACCTGTCTTGCTATGTTAAATGGGTTTAACATAGTGAGACAGCTTTAAAATAAGCAACGGAGATCTCCGTTGCTTATTTTAAAGCTGTCTCACTATGTTAAACCCATTTAACATAGTGAGACAGGTTTAAAAAAAAACAATGGAGAAAGCAAGATCTCCGTTGCTTTTTACTGTTTCACTATGTTAAATGGGTTTAACATAACGAGACAGCTTTAAAATAAGCAACGGACATCTCCATTGCTTATTTTAAAGCTGTCTCGCTATGTTAAACCCATTTAATATAGCGAAACAGTAAAAAGCAACAGAGATCTTGCTTTCTCCGTTGCTTTTGCCACAGCTCTGATGTACTGCGTAGGCATGTGCAGTACATCAGAACTGCCGCGGATACCAGAAAGCTGTGGAAGAGCAGCAAAGAGGCATTATACAATGCCATTATTTAAGAAAAGTAATTATTTCTTTTCTTAAATAATGTCATAGTATAATAGCAATAACCCACTTCTGGGTGTGGGTAATGCGGGATTTACCCACGGTTGTCTTTGTTTGGTCCCTCGGGACCAAACCACACCAACCGTGGGTAAATCCCGCATTACCCACACCCAGGTGTGGGTTATTGCTATAATGTGTACCTATCCCCAAAAAAATAGCATCACATATATAGCTCTCCACTTCAAACGTGTCTTTTCTTGACACACTTGATTTGGTCCAATTGGCTATACAAAGCAATTGCATTGTTGTCACCACTCTTTTTTGAGGTGACAGTCCAAATTCAGCTAATATTCTGTACATATTTTCATTTTACACTGTTGAAGAAGTGGGTAGCTGTGGTTCTTTCCCACCTCTTTCCTGCACATTCCTATTTTGCTTTCCCTTTGTTCTTCCCCCTGCTTCCCCCCATTTCAACACTTTCTGATCTAACCCATTTTAACACCTTTAATCTGGTCAAAAAATTAGAATCACATGCAACACACATAAGTACAAAAAAGCAAATGAGCCATCACTTTTTGGCCTTTGTGTTTGCACAGTTTGGCATTGCACACCAATGTCAAGCGACTGTGAACGACTCTTCTTTGTTGTGATTACCTCTACACAATGCAGCTTAAATGTGCTGCACTAAGGTAACACACAGTGAATGGAGAATAAACGAGTATTTTATTGCATTATAAATACTTATTTCAAACTACTACATACACCTGGATTCAAACCCTATATCATCTTGGCTCCAAAAGAAA
This sequence comes from Protopterus annectens, assembly GCF_019279795.1. Taxonomy (NCBI): domain Eukaryota; kingdom Metazoa; phylum Chordata; order Ceratodontiformes; family Protopteridae; genus Protopterus; species Protopterus annectens. The sequence goes on from NC_056736.1 coordinate 381,834,273, forward strand.
TGTGTCAATCCATTTACACCTACTACCACAGCTAAGCAGCATGTGTGTTTCATACACACAGTACAGCAAGCTGTCATACTTTTAGCAATGAGGCTAGCATTTGCTCGTCACTTAACTATGCACAAACAGGGAAAGCAGTAGAAATGTGTATCTTGCATGCACAAGCACTTTGCCATTGATTGCTCAAACCATTTGCTTGGTGGTATGCTATGCAAAGTGGACAATAGATTCCATTACTTATGTTTACTGTCCATTTAGTCTTCATCCCATACAAGTACATGTAAAACACAAAGAGACAGCACTTTTGTTAAGAAAAATAACACATATTTATACTGCAGAAATCTGTTACCTCCACTTCAAATTTGGTATCTTAGTACTTGTTCACAAATACATCAGCTACACTACAGAAATAAATAACAAATGCTTTCTTATATACCATGCACATCTTTATAATGACAATACACATTCAGATTTCCCAATTTTTGTAGTAATGTGGACAGCTGTTTGCATATAGTTTGTAAAGCTGTCTCTTAAAATATATCTGCACATTGAAGACAATAGAAAAAAATGCACATTGCACACTCAGTTTGGTAACATGCAGAACTTTAATATCTTAACAGTTGGACATGGCTAGTTATCCATTTCATTCAGGCCTTCCAACATCTTATATCCAACATCCAGTGCTGATGTCATCTACTATAAATTGTCCTACAGCCTTCAAAAAGTCAGACTTGTGTTGGGGCACTTGCATAAAGTACTAAGTTCACTAGTTCATGTACATAGTTAACTAAGGGGTTCTAATCTCATTGCAATCAACTGGTGTGCATGTGTGTGTGTGTGTGTGTGTGTGTGTGTGTGTGTGTGTGTGTGTGTGTGTGTGTGTGTGTGTGTGAGTGTGTGTGTGTGTGTCTGTCTGTCTGTTTAGTCAGAAGAGCATAATTGTGTATTCTGCAGTTACCACTCCAATCCCATGGAATACCATTATTTTGACAGTTGAACATGCCTACACATCCATTTCATGCAGGCCTTCCAACATCCAGCGCTAATGTCATCCACTATAAGTTGTCCTGCAATCTTGTAATAGACTTGTGCTGTCGACATGGGTAAAGTACTGATTTCTCTACTCTGTGTACTTAGGTAGGGTTTTAATCTCACTGCAATCAACTGGTGTATGTGTGTGTCTGTTTAGTTAAAAAGAGCATAATTGTGCATCCTGCAGTTACCTCTCCAATCCCATGGAGTACCAATATTTTGACAGTTGGACATGCCTACACATCCATTTCATGCAGGCCTCCCAACATCTTTTCTCCAACATCCAGTGCTGCTGTCATCCACTGTAAATTGTCCTACAGCCTTGTAAAAGTTAGACTTGTGCTGTGGTGCATGTATAAAGTACTCTAGTCTCTGGACTTAGGTAGGGGTTCTAGTCTCAGTGCAGTCAACTGGTGTGTGTGTGTGTGTGTGTGTGTGTGTGTGTGTGTGTGTGTGTGTGTGTGTGTGTGTGTGTCTGTCTGTCTAGTTATAAGAGCATAATTGTGTATCCTGCAGTTACTACTCCAGTCCCATGGAGTACCAATATTTTGACCATTGGACATGCTTACACATCCATTTCATGCAGACCTCCCAATATATTTTCTCCAACATCCAATGCTGATGTCATCCACTATAAATTGTCCTGCAACTTTGTAAAAGTCAGACTTGTGCCATGGTGCTTGGAGAAAGTACTGGGTTTTCTAGTCCATGTACTTAGGTAAGGGTTCTACTCTCACTGCAGTCAACTGGTGTGTGTGTGTGTGTGTGTGTGTGTGTGTGTGTGTGTGTGTGTGTGTGTGTGTGTGTGCGTGTGTGTGTGTGTGTGTGTGTGTGTGTCTGTGCGTGTCTGTGCGTGTTTGTGCACTTGCTTGACATTAGACAGAGCATTTTACAGCAGCATGTGAGACACTGTTATTAGCACCTTCTCCTCACCAGACACTGCTGATGTCATCACTTATAATGTGCTGTCTGACACTCTCGAGGTCAGACTTCTGCTGTGATATTAGTGTAATATAGACAGTATCAACACACACCAACGATCGCTGCCACAGCCATGAAGACACTTGAGATGAAACAAAAACATGAGTTGATTTCTTACATTATGAAAACAAATGCACAATCCATTGATAATGTAGACATCACACTACTATGAGCAGACCAACTGGTATGTGGCCTGTGTATTGAGGCAGATTGTATGTGTAATGTCTGCCAGCATGTTCCCACAGTGGTGATTACTACTTTGTATGTAATACAACTCCTGAGTATGTTTAAAACATCCACGTCAAAGTCCATAATACTTCCATAGTTCATAGCCTTCATCAGACCAGTAACTGAGTACAATGCACCCTTCTTCATATGTCTCCGTACAGATCTCCTTTGGAAGCTTGAACTTTCAAAACTCCAAACTTTATAGGGTCCAGACCATAACATCAATGTTTTGAAAGTTTGAAACTTCAACAAAAAAAAATAACAAGTTTGGTTTTACATTTTGTGGGGGGGGCAAGCCCCCATGCACCCACACCCCCTGCTAATTAAATATAGCAACTATGAAATTACACTACAGTAAAGAGAATGGTAAATTTCTTGTTCAGTGCTGTACAGAAATCTCCATTTAAACTGTTCAAACTTTCAAAACGTTGATCTTATGGTCTCGACTATATGAAGTTCGAAGTTTTGAAACTTCAAGCTTCTAAAGTAGATCTCCTCCCTGCACATCTTCCAGGGGTGTGTAACTCAAGTGTACCTTTGCCACAGTAAGCTTCCACACATCTTATTGGCAATAGCTAGGTATTCTTTTTGTTGCATAAACATTACTGACTGATGGTGCAGAACCCCCATCAAGGTGATATAACAGATGCATGTGTGATACCTGTTCTGGTGATATATACAGTACATACATAGCTGTTTGATGACATTGGTGTCATGGGTTATATTTGTGACAGTATGGGTTGTGCCATATATATGCCATGCACACCTGTCAGCTAGCCTGGATTGATCATAATGTCAAATACAGGCAGAGCAGTGTCCCTCCTAACACCTCGAGCAGATGTTACAGTGTCAGGATGGTATGCTTGATTTCCCTCATGTACAAGCATGTTCTTGCAGAACCATCTATGATCACTCACAGTCACATATGTTATGTCATAGACATGTGATTACTGGTGGTATTATTCTGCTATTGTCCATAATTGTGTGTGCTTCTGTTTGCGGTTGTCCTGTAACTAAGTGTCACACTTGGTGGAGACCTATGCTGACATTACAGTCATATTCAGAGATCCCATTTTGCACAGCTTCACAATATGCATCTAACCCATATTATATATATAACAACCCTGATAGATGTCCTTTCCATTGTTCATGTCAAGATGCTTATATCACAAAGATGTCTTCTTCATTTTTATGTCACCTTGTGTGACAGTCACATAACATACATGTTCACTGTATCATGTAGATATGTGATTAGTGTTCCTGCTACGACTGTCATTTACATGTCCTCATCTGCTGTACCTTTCACCAATCAACTTTCCCTATGTTCATTCCTACAATTCATATGTGTGTCCCTATTCAATACACACACACACTTCCTCTGACTGTTTATTTTAAATGGCAGTCCATGCACCATTATGGATCATTTACACTTTTGGATAGAATGCCTGAAATGGGAATCCACATTACTCTACACTACATACACTGTCCTGCAGTGTGTTTGGACCATATACTTTGCTATATTATTAACTCTAGAAATCATTGTGGCATTCTGTGCAATCCTGCAGACCTAGTTTGGCTGTAGGTAAACAGGTCTACATGTTTGCTACTATCTGTGAAACTTTACATGATTTCCTGGCTGGCAACACTGTTGCTAGTCATGAAAGTGCTTGTTTATGTTTAAACGTGTTGCATGGCATGAATATGTAATTAGCACTGCTGCTCACCACACAAACATGTACATTCCATGTAGGCTTTGCATGAAGTCTACACAGAGTTTATTGAATCCTTAGGGAAGTCTTTTTATATGACTTGAATATTCCTCCAAAGTGTGGTTTTTGCATCCTGCTGACCTAAATTCCTTTTTTTTATTTGTTTTTAGCAGCATGCTGCCAGTTAGGAAGCTGATTTTGCTTTAGCTTTCTTTTAATAAAGACTTAAACTGGCTCAATGCATGTTTTCCCATTTCTCAGCAAGAATGTAGCTCCAAGTAGCTGGACCAAGTTTAGAGAAAGCCATTTCACCTGTGGTGGTTTTAAAGTGGCACCTAATGAATGCTATTGATTCTGCTAACTAATTTTGATATCTGATAAGTAATTTGGATTTTAATGGGGGCAATGGCCAAGTCTGATTATTCTAAAGGGAAGTACACTAAACAGTAATGTAGCTCTGGAATTGACCAGTAACCAGATGAAGTATTTCAAGAGAAGACAGTGCTTTGTTGAGCTGTCAGACAGATGAACAAATTCACAAATTTCATTAACAGCTATTTGAAGTTTTTGTGTATTTAAACTTGTGGAATTAAATCAATGGTAGACTATATTGCAGTTTTGGTATGAGGACTTTTTTTGCTGCAGAATGATGAGATGAAGGAGTGAGTAGATGAGGGATAAAGTTTTAGCCGCACTAGTTTTTGTTCAACATTTTGTCAGAATGATGCATGAAGTAAAGTAATCTCTGGTTAGAGCAAAATTGTTGATTTACCTGAGTTAATAAGGAGCCTCTTCTTATAGGTCCAGTTACACTAGTCTGAGAAGCTTGTTTGCAGTTTTTAATAAGATCACTAGGGCTTTTGTTGGATTCTAGAAGAAGAAGGATGTCATCAGCATACATACCAATATTTAGTTTTGTCTGGTCATAAGTGAGATCAATGATGAAAATGAAAAAGAGAAGTGAATCAATGACTGGGAAACGCATATATTTATAGTACCTTATTCTGAGAGGAAGTTTATTGCATATACTTTGAATGTTCTGTTTTCAAGACAGCTTTGAAGCCAAATTAGTCTACTGAATTTTTGGATTAGTAATGTAAAATTCACAGTTTCAAAAATCATGATCATGTCAATGAATCTGCCTCTTATGAGTGGAGTGTCACTCATATTATTGAAAATCATGGCTGTGTATAAGGATGCCATGGTAGTAAATACATTGCAGAAACCATATTGCTCATTGCATAGAAATCTATATTTGTTTATATTTTCAAATATCTCTCTGTCAACTAATTTTTCAAATATTTTGGTTAGTGGGCATAGGTGAGTGACTTTGGGAAGAATGACTAATATACCAATTAATGTAGGGAATACCCCTATGGTCAAAGAAAATCTGTATACATAGCAATAAAGGTGGAGACCATTTTAAGAAAGGAAGGGTTCAGTTTAGAGGAAACACCTGATTTATAGCTCATGATCACAGTCAGACCTTTATCAAGTTAGTTAATTTGGCAGGCAGTTGCAGGAATTATTTGCCATGAACACATTGACATGAACTAGCCAAACTCTCCTTTTTGCTCTACAACATACCTTGTTTAATGTGTAACATCATTTAATACATTGGGGTAATACTAGATTCCTGTTGAAAAGTATCACTTCATATTGTCAACATAAAAGCCAAACTTAATCACACTCCACCCTGGTTCTTCCAAATATCATACTCTCTCATTCCCATTAGAAGAAAAGCTATCTGCAAAAATATCCTACAACCTCAACCTAAATCATACAATAAAAAACATAAAGCTCTATAAACATTATCAAACCAAATATGATGATTCATGCTTCTCTCCCTCAGAAATGAACACCACTGTATAACATTCAAAAGGGCTAAGTAGCTCCCTCATACTCTTCAGTGAGTATGTACCCCATTAAGTAGTGGACTAGGCCGACAAGAGAGACACCCCTACCAACTCCAGTCTCAAGTCAAAAATGCCCACATTGCTTGCTAGCCCTAGAGTCACATTATCCACCACAGACCATGCCAATAGCATCCAAATTATGGGATTCAGTCTCACAGGAGATCTGCAACATCTCTAATTACAACCAATTTAGACTCAGACTAATTGCCCTTTTACAAGAAGGATCAGCATGTAAATACTTCGTCTACCCCTATGAAATAATAATAACAACCCTGCTACCAGCACTCAACTTCCACTGTAAAACTTCTAATAGTTATCTGCTAGAAACACCTTCTCAGACTTTAATACAATTATTCTCAGTGCTTTTCACTTTCTATACCATAATCTTTACATGTTACAAACTGCACCTATGACTTCCACTCCTCTTCTGCTTTTACTACATCCTACTTCAGTTAGTAATTTTATACTTTTTTGTATGTGTACATTTATAAAGAAAAAATGTGACCTATGCCTGGTCAACAAAGTATCGTCTGATACCACTATGATAGTTCTGCTGTATGTTAGCAAAACAAATAGCATGAGGATTACCCTATCTAGGGACCTAAACCTTATATGTAACATAAATAGGATATGTTGGAAGGACAGTTTCTTAAAGACTACCCATTCTCTGGAACAGGCTTTCCATCCATGTGAATCAAAGTTCTTCCCTAACCCAATTCAATTGTAACTTGGAACTGTAGAGAGGAAATCAGAAATGTATCCCTGGTCTGGCAGCTATATCTGTACAAGACAGAGGCAATCTGTAAATGCCTGGCCACCCATGCCCAATCCTACATATACCATTAAAAATAACCCTAGGGTGTCAAACCTTATCAGATACATCTGGGAAGCATGGCTAGACTTAAGAAAGCCCCCTGAAGTCATTAGTCTAATACTCACCTCTGAACATGTTAAGTATGTATAGTTGACCTCAGGATCTGCACACACGTAGGTAATCCAACTACTCCTTGCATGTTAAAACTTTTCGGCTTTTATTCCGTCTTACACTGAATGCATGACATCATTAGTCTTACTGTATTTTTCCTTGTTTGCCTGCCTCCCTTGGCTGTGGCTGAAATGGGTGCTCTGTGGATCAGCCCACTAACTTAGTAAACAAGCAAACAAACAAACATACATGCATACATTCATACATACATAAATAATCAAACAAGCAAACAAGCATTCATTTGTTGAACTGACAAGCCATACAGGCAAACAATAAAACATATAATCTCCCAAGTGTAATGACAAACTGTTCTTTTCTTAGAGGATGTGCAAAATTAGTTTATTTAGGATTTGGTATGGGGAAGGTTACTTACAATGTCCAAGGCTATATTTAATCAAACTGTGTGACTGACTGGAATGTTTTCTTTAAAGTGTTATTATATAATTTAATTTAAAGAACTACAGTACTTAGAGTAACATTGTTACATCACTGCTCTTGTTTCTTTAAAGAATGCCACAAGATTCAAAAGGCATTTTACTATTAACAAGCCCCTACTGTTCCAACTCTAACAGAAATAAGTACCCCTGTGTTTTCTTTTGGAAAATCATCACTAATAAAACTCATCTTCATTCTCTTCCACATTTGGAGACCAGTTAAGTATCTTTTTCAAGTCTTGCTTTCTGAAGTTTTTGATGACAGGAAACCATTTGCTTCCATTCCCCATACTCTGCAACAATTTTATAAACAAAATACACATAGTGACACATCCATCCACTCTTATTCAGTACACAGATAATTCAGCTTTAATGTATTTATCCTCAAATATCAGTCTGCTACAATCCAACTTGCAATTGTTCTTCTCAAACACACACACAAAAAATGGCTAGAACAATATAGATTGCTCCTAAATGCAAGTAAAACCAAAATAATGCCATCACTCCCTCACATTCAGATGATATTGGCATTAATATAATTGCACTAAAATCTAAAACTAAGAATGTAAATTACACAAAATTGCTAAGTGTAGTTATTGAGCAAAGTCTAAAATTCTGCCATGCAGCACATAGCACTGCAGCTGGCATATTTCACTACAGTTCAGTCTTTTCCTACTCCCAACTCTCTTTTATGGAAGTGACACATTATAACATTACCAAGTAATTAATATTACTTACTGCCAACTAAAGTAAAGTAGAACATAGCAACAATAAAACTGTAATATTTGCAGCTAACCTAGTCAATAAAACATTATACTGCAGGGCACTGAAAAGTAATTTGCTGCTTGTAAATGTTAAATTTGTAAATTTCCCAAGAGCACCTACAGTCTCAAAATAATAGTGACTCAGTGCATGCAGTTTATGTAACAAAACTATCCTATCCTTAATTACACAAATCTCATGGTATGCAGAATTCAAAACTTATGAAAAGAAGATTTTCATAATTTTCATTGTGAGGCTGCTCATATTCCTGACATCTAATATAATTCACTTATATCAAAATCTCAATATTTTTACAACTTGCCACACACATAAACACATTGTCCATTAATTTCTCAGATAATCCTAGTATTGTAGCACTTTATGTGTACAGATATAGTAAATTACAAAACTGATAATCTCCTATGTACCTTAAGAATAGCAGTCTGAGAACTTGCATATACTCTGCTTCTATGTTGAATTTTTCACTTTAATACTCCTCTACATATTTATATTACAATGTAAATATGCATTATTGTAACTGTCCTCAAACCTGTAATACTCTCTGTCATAGAGTTTGTCTCAGTATGAAGACATTATTTTACATGCTTAAATGTTAACTATCACTTTATTTAGGAAACTTACTGTACCTTTATTTTTGGTGCCTGCACCACACACATGTATGCACCTGCACACACACACACACACACACACACACACACACACACACACACACACACACACCAGATTGAGTAGCAGTACCACAATCTTTGGGATTTTTTGTCTCCATTCATGCCTTTGGCTCCTGAAATGTCAATACTGTTACCCAGAATCCACTCTGTGAAAAATAAGAAAAACTACCACATACACTGAGTTTATATAGTGTATGCAACTTTATTCAGTTTATATGCTGCATCTGCATGTTTTTTTTACATAATGCATTATGAATCAGAGATGTGGCTGACTTCAAATATGTGTAGGATTTAATCCAAGCTATGGCAAAAACCACAGAAATGGCACCTCACACAGAACACAACCAATGAATTTTTAAAAGCTCAAGAGGGAATTTTAATTAAAAAAATGCACATTTGCAACACTTGAGAACCAGAGGTAGAGCTTAACTCATATAAAACTGTTTTGCAGTGGGGGTGGGGGGCTGCTACAGTGGGATGCAAGAGACAGGAACAGCATGGGTGAATGGATTAATTTAACAGTGTTTTCTTGAGTTTTTCAAATCTGAACATGTTTTTTCATTCTATACTGATCTGATAACATATCAGAATGCATATATACATACATTTAGCTACAAGGTAATATGTAAAAACAATGCAAAAACTATGTTAAACATCAAATCATAGAAATAGTAGGACTCATAGAAAATTTGAGGCAAATGAGTCTTGCAACCATTACAGTTTGCCACCCTAAACTGCACCTCCCCTCTCAAAGTGGGCTAAGTCAATCACACCAGAAGTGAATTTCTGAATACCTATCCAATTATCATGGTCCTGTTTGAAGGAAGATAGTATACCACACTGCTTGAACTGCAGAGGGAGTCTATTCCAGAGGTGGAGGAGGCACAGAGTAATGATCCTGCCCACACACCTTGCTATATTAACTCATTCACACCTATAGTATGACATTTGTTATGTACAGTACCTACAGTGTCAGTGACAAAAAGAAGCTACTGTTACAACACCTTCAGTGCATGGGTGTGTTCTGTATTCTGAGCAGCTATTTTTCTTTTGTTAGAAATGTTAGAGACACAGAAATGCTGTCAGAGTATGCTGTGATTCTATGTCTCTAATATAATAAGAGGAAAATGAATGTTGTGAGGCTATCAGATATTATTTGTGCTAGCATGACTGGCTCAGAATTTATAAATACTTGTAAATAACTGTAAATTATCTGTGGTATATATGCCAACAAAACTAGCTATGATTTTGTAAATAAGTTTGTGTTTTCTTGATTGTCACTTTGATTTATGTAGCTTGAATCAAGCAATGTTTTTCTGGCTGACCAAATGTACATGTTAAAAAAAAAAAGAATTCTGAATGTAGGTTATTCCAGTTGGCTGACCTAGTTGTCATGACATTGTATGCCAGAGCTAAAAAGAATAGAATCTCAACAGCAGCTGTTTATTTACTTTTTAAAGTCTGATATAACAGAGTAGAATTCTCATAACAGCTTTCTGTAACTTTAAAAAAATGCTGTTATAAAAGCAGGTACTGAGTCAGCTAGAGTCAGTTTTGTAGTAGTTGTTCAGTAGTTGTAGTAGTTGTTCAGTTGTCAGTTGTTTTCCAGATCAGTATTTATCAGTCAGAGTTTTCCAGAGCTGTTCAGCAGAAATAGTAGGAGATGCTATTCCAGTCACTGAGGACCAGACAACAGCCTGAAGAGTGGACATATATTCTTATTTTGCCTTGCAGAAGTAAGAGTATCATCTTGCCTTGATGAATTAATTAGATTACACAGGGACAGATAATGCTGCGGTGGTGGTGCTGTGGTAGCATTGACGCCTCACAGTTAGACGTTGCCCGTTCGATTCTCAGTTAGAGTGTCTTCTGTGTGGCGACATGCGTGAATGGTGTTCCATCGGTGAAGGTTGTGCGTTAGGCCTGGCAAGCCAGCACGTAAAAATCTACTGCCAATCATTAGCAGACCGGAGTTCCGCTGTGGTGACCCCTAATCGGGAAAAGCCGAAAGACACAAACAAACACAGGGACAGATAATCTTTAGACAGTTAGGGATTTACAGTTAGAAGAGTTTTTCTACAATCATTGTGAAACCTATCCTTTAGTGTTATTTTCTTAATTCCTGTGTGTTAAACTCTGTGGTTTACTGGAATCATTCAGTGTATATATGTTTTAAATCATTTTATTTATTAAATATTTTACTACCTTTTATTGTGGCTGGTTATTTGGAAAGTACTTTTAGTAACCTGATAGTGTTTATGCTTATTGTGATAACACCAGGGCCACTCTGAAAAGCCCTACTGCTTGGATTATGTTACCATTTATATCAATATTTATTTGATCCAATATAACTGAACACCCCTTTTGAAGGGTATTGTGGTATTTGATTGGTAGCAGCCATTGTCTTGTAATTTGAGAAAAAGGACATAACAGATAAATATGTGCCAGTCTTTCCCAAGAGTGTTTGTATGTGTGAATATCAAATATTTAAGAGTGAGTGTGTCAGATATCTAGAACTGGGACACAGTGCTCTGCAGTGGTTAGTGTGGTGACTCATTTGTGGACCTGGAGTGAAGCATATAGTCTAGTCCCAGAGGTTTGGAGCCTGTTCCCAGTGTACTCTTAAGGGAAATTGTGTGCTTCTATTGCTGCTTTCAATGATGCTCCCTCACCACAGACAATGGCGAAGCCTGAGGCTCCTTAGTTACTGCCCCGGGTTTAAGTTGGGTTGTCACATTATTTGGTGTCAGCGGTGTGCAATTTTAATTGAGCTTTAGTAGTCTCTGGGTAGCTGTGATTGAGGTGTGCACTTTTGACAAACACAAGATAAACATACAGAGTTTCATTTCACAACAGTTTTAATTATTTTTTAGTCAGTTTAATCAGGGACAGCAGGCAAAGATGTCAGCAGATGATTATACCAAGCTGACCAGGAACCAGATGGCCAAGGTGTGTGAAGCCAAAGGACTGGTGCATGCCAACCTGACTAAAGAAGCAATGATCTCAGGCTTAGTCACAGCTGCAAAGCAGAACAGGAACTCAAAGGATATCTAGTTTGGCATTGGGGATATGCAGACTTCTGAGACAGAGGACTTAAAAATCCATCTGTAGTTAAAAAGACTCTAACTGGAGGCTGAAGAGAAGCAGTGTCAGTATGAACTGTGATGTGTGGAGGCTGTGGAGAGGGAGAAGCAGCGTCAAGTATTTGGAGGCAAGAAAGGAACTGGAGATGAAGAGTTTGGAGATGGAATCTGAAGAGAATGAGAGGCAGAGACAGCATGAAAAGGAGCTTTTAACCCTTTGACAGAGTCATGGAGGTAATGCGGAAGGGAATGTCCAAACCTCAGAAGCCATAAAGGTCAGTAAACTTTTTCCTCAGTACAGGGAGAGAGATGACTTTGATAGTTTTATTTACATATTTGAGAGGATATGTAAACAATAAAAATTTGACCTAGGGCTCTGGGTACAGTTCCTGACCCCCTTACTTCATGGTAGAGCTGTTAATGTAATTGCTAAACTGTTTGATATTGATTGTTTGAATTATGATTGTGTAAAACAATGTTTACTGGATTGTTTTAAATTAAGTCCTGAAATGTATAGAAAAAAGTTTCATGAACATAGATGCAAAGCAGATGAAAGTGTATGTAATTACATTTCTGATTTAAGTACTTACTTCCACAAGTGCGTGAGAAGGACATAAGGTCACCACTTTTGAAAGACTGGCAGACCTTTTGGTGAGGGAATAAGCTTGCAGCACTTGCCTGAGGATATGAGGATCTGGTTGGTAGACAAAGAATATAACTCTGTAAATGAGTTGAGGAGAAAAGGGTTCTCAACTTGGTAGTAGGGCATCACTGCATAAGAAAGGAATACTCTGTGCTGCACATGGATATAAGGGAACCCAATGGGGACAGACTAAACCATTCTTACAGAGTTCACCAGTAACAGGGGGAGCCACTAGTTCAAGCACATGGTCAGGATCAGGAATTAGATGTTTCAATTGTAATCAGAGAGGCCATGTAGCATAAAGATGTCTATTGATACAAGGTGAGAAACAAAAGATGAGTGAGCCAGCAAGTGGGAATGACAGAATGCCAGTGATAAGTTCTCCAGAAACAACAGAGGTGCCAAACTATCACCAAAATTTCAATCCTATCTTAGTGAATGGAAGACTGACCACTGATAAGAGAAACACAGCTTCTGATATAGCCATTGTGAGGCCTCAAGTGGTTAAGGAGGAGCAGTATTTGCTTGGGCAGTCCACACCAGTCAGAGCTTTTGGTGGGACCCCATTCCAAATACCTTTGGCCAGGGTTCATCTTGACTGGGAGAGTGGAAAAGGGAACAAGCAGGTAGGTGTGTTTGAGGATATCCCTGCAGATCATACCTCCTACCGTACTGAATAGCTCATTTTTTACCAAGTTTTGGGGTTCAAATGATGGGGTGCCACGATTCCCAAGTGTTTTGAATTTTGTTCCCCCTTGCTTTTGAGCTGACGTCATCACATGCACAATGATGTCAGCTCCACCAGCCTCTCGGAATTGAGCTCAAGGGCTCACATTCATTTCCAGCTTTCATTTCCGGCTGTTAGAATACAAGCGCTCAAGGAAAGAACTGCTACTACGAGAGAATAGGACTGCCTATCTGTATTAAGGAAAGAACTGCTGTGTACTGCCTGGATCTACCTACATCAAGAAAAAAACTGCTGCGAGAGAATGGGGAATGGGACTAACTCATCTTCATCAAGCCAGGGACAGAGGGACTTCGAAACAAAAACAGAGCTGCAGCTGCACCAAGTTTATTTTCTGCAAGCTGGAGTTCATGTAGCAGAGAACAGTGAGCTAGTTTTATTTCCTGCTGAGTTTATTTCTGCAAGGGGTGAGACAGAAGCTAGTATTATTTCCTGCAAGTGTATGTTTTCAGCCAGAAGTAGTGTGTGCTGCGAACGGAGTTAGTTTTATTTGCTGCAGTTTCTGCAAGTGTGTGCTGTGGAGTATGCGAGTGAGCCAGAAGCTGTGTGTGTGTGTGTTTTTCAGCCAGCTTCCTGCAGATGAATGCGACCAGAGTTTCAGCCAGCAGATGAATCTGACCAGAGTTTCAGCCAGCAGATGAATGTGACTGGAGTTTCAGCCAGCAGATGAATGTGACCGGAGTTTCAGCCAGCAGATGAATGCGACCGGAGTTTCAGCTAGCAGATGAATGCGACCGGAGTTTCAGCCAGCAGATGAATGCGACTGGAGTTTCAGCAGGTGTGTGTGTGTGTGTGTGTGTGTGTGTGTGTGTGTGTGTGTGTGTGTGTGTGTGTGTGTGTGTGTGTGTGTGTGTGCTTCAGCCAGCAGATGAATGCGACTGGAGTTTCAGCCAACAGATGAATGCGACCGGAGTTTCAGCAGGTGTGTGTGTGTGTGAATGTGTGTATGTGTGTGTGTGTGTGTGTGTGTGTGTGTGTGTGTGTGTGTGTGTGTGTGTGTGTGTGAAAATTCCACAACTGCATACACTTCATGGCTAGAGATACTTACACTCAAACCCTGTACCTTGGGTACAGGTAAAAAGAACCTATACCACCACTTTTGCCTCATATTGTTCTATTCCTCATTAAAAAAACACTGAAGGACTGAATTCACTAAATACTGACAGACATTTGAATTTCAGACTTCATATTCTTCACAAAATAAATGGTAACACAAAACCTTTTATTCTAACAATTTTCTAAGTTTATAAAATCAGTATTTGAAATTTGTCCCCATTTTGGGGCTATATTCCCCCATTATTGGCTTTGTCCAGTTTTGTTGTGCTAACAGGTTGAGAGCAATGGTGAGAAATGAGAACTGAATTCACTAAATGATAGCCATTTGCTTTGGCTTAGTGGTGTGTTCTGATTATAGTGCACAATGTCCTGGGTTCAAGCCTTGGCAATGAAATGCATGGTGGTAACACATTTTATTCAAGCAACTTTCCAAATTTATACAAGCAGTGTTTAAAATGCGTCCCTGGTTTTTGGTCTTTTGCCCCCCCCCAAAAAAAAAAATTGAAAATAAGTGCAAGAATTTGTGCAAGATGCCTATGGTCATTCTGTGTGTGTGTATGTAAAAGTAAGACTTTCATCATGGAAATGTTCTGAATAGGGCAGTTTTGTCAGTACTGGTTAATGCAGTTTGTTTCATTGTCTACTGGAAAAATGTTTAAACAAGTTTAAAATGCACTGTAACTTAAGGCTAACAAGTGTGCTGTATTATACAAGGAATATAATTTAATAGTCAGGAAGGTGTATCAAAGAAAAGTACACAAGTATGTTTTGTGTGCGGGGGAGGGGGGGGCAATGATTTGAAAATAGCCCAAAGGTAATCTTTATCCACCACTGGCCAGATGCATTTTCTTTGGATGTGCTGTGGGTTTCAATGCTCTTTCAATGAATGTGAGTTTAAAGGGCAGAGCAGTTTTAATGCCAAGTCAGTTTTCATTGTGAGACAGTATTGCTTTGTTTAGCAGATATCTATTGGTGTTTGTGCATTGTGATATAAAATGTAAAATAAAATCCAAATCATTGTAGAAGTAAAGCAGTATGGACACATTAGTGTTTATGGTAAATGGGGTGAAACAGCCAGGTAATGGGATATTGGGATGGCTGCAGGGGGACTCTGGTGCTATATTTTGGTTCTGTTCTTCAGTTTGCATTTGAACGTTGGTATCCCACAATCCCATTGGAGTGGGCGGGGTTATGTAATTATGTTTGCAAATTTTACGTTAATCAGCGTACAGATTTGCACCTATTTTTCATGGGCCTTGTCCAGATTTTTGATGTTTCCTGGTTGAGACGTAAGCTGCAGATGTCTTAATAGGAAATGATTTAGATAGTGTAGTACCTTGTGTACATACAGTGACATGCAGATAACAAAGGGTTACTGTATAGAGAGTGGACCCCTGAGGGAGAGCTAGAGGGTGAGGTAATACAGCAGTTGATACTGCCAAGAGCCTACCATCTGGCACCTCTATCCATAGCCCATCATCTTCCTTTTGCAGGTCATATGGGTATAAAGCATACCAAGAGTTATATTATGCAGAATTTTTATTGGCCTCAGATTCTGTAGGATGTAACAGGGTGCTGCAGGACCTGTGAGCAGTAGAAAAAGGTATACAAGGCAGGGGATAAGGTCAAAGCTCCGTGGATACCTTTGGCTGTGATTAAAGAGCCATTTCAGAGGGTAGCTATGGGTCTTGTGGTGAGGTTAAAGTCTACATTAAAGACTATGCTACAGGCATTTGCGGGCCAGTTTAAAAGGAAGTGGGACAAATATTTGCCCCATTTACTATTAGAGAGAGGTTAACTTTTGTAACACATTTTAGATTATATGAGTTCACAAGGATGCCCATTAGGATGAAGAATGCCCCAGCAACCTTCCATTGGTTAGTAGATCATATCTTAGTAGGAGCAGGAGACTATGCTCTCATTTATTTGGATGATATTGCCATTTATGGTTATTCCTGGCAAGAACAACTTCAACATGTGAGGGAGGTCTTAGGTAGATGTAAACAGGTAGGGTTGACCATTAAGCGTAGTAAGTGTCATGTGGGTAGGGCAGAGGTCTCCTACCTAGGACATAGAATAGAGAGTGGATGTTACTCAGGCATGGCCTGACCCTGTTACCAAAAAGCAGGTGAGAACATTGCTAGAGACAGCATGGTACTATACAAGATTTGTGCCCAAGTATAGTACAATAACTACAACAATTACTCACCTAACAATGGAAAACAAGCCTGATAAGGTAGTGGTGACCCCAGATTATGAACAGGCATTCCAAAAACTTAAAGAAACTTTGGGAGGACCCCCTGTATTAGCCAGTCTGGATTACAGCAATGCCAATGCAGAGGGATTCTCAAGACAGGGTGTGGGTTGATACATTTTCAGTCAGCCCCATTTTTGTCAAGAGATGATTTTTTAGGGTTACTTGAAAATCTAGCTTGAGTCTTCAAATGGGGGAGAAATGTGAGGATATCAGATATTATCTGTGCTAGCATGACTGGCTGAAGTTTTGCAAATACTTGTAAATAGTTGTAAATTACCTTGCGACTAGCTATGATTTTGTAAATAAGTTTGTGATTTCTTGATTGTTGCCTTGATTTATGTAAGATGTTTGAATCAAACAGTGTTCTTCTGGCTGACCAAATGTACATGTTTTTTTTTTTAAAGAATTCTGAATGTTGAGTATGCCAGTCAGCTGACATAGAAGTGATGATGTGATGTCACTGTGTGCCAGAGCTGAAAGGAATAGAATCTCCATAGGAGCTGTTTTGTTTACTTTTTAAAGTCTGATATGAGAGATTAGTATTTGCATAACAGGTTTCTGTGACTTTTAAAAAAATTCTGCTATAAAAGCAGGTGCTGAGTCAGTTAAAGAGTCAGTTTTGTAGTAGTTGTTCAGTAGTAGTTAGCAGTTGTAGTAGTTATTGTTCAGTTGTCAGTTGTTTTCCAGATCAATAGTTATCACTCAAGAGTTTTCCAGAGCTGCTCAGCAGAAATTGTAGGAGCTGCTATTCCAGTCACTGAGGACCAGTCAACAGCATGGAGAGTGGACATATATTCTTACTTTGCCTTGCAGAAGTGAGAGTATCATCTTGCCTTGCTGAGTAAGCTAGATTAGACAGGGACAGTTAATCTTTAGACAGTTAAGGATCTACAGTTAGATAGATAGTTTTTCTGCAATCAGTGTGAAACCTATCCTTCTGTGTTATTTTCTTAATTCCTGTGTGTGAAACTCTGTAGTTTATTGGAATCAGTTATTCAGTGTGTGTATATGTTTTAAATCATTTTATTTGTTAAATATTTTACTAACTTTTACTGTGGCTGGTTATTTAGAAAGTATTTCAGAGGTTTATGCTTATTGTGATAACACCAGGGCCACTCTGAAAACCTTACTGCTTGGATTATGTTACCATTTACATCAATATTTATTTTATCCAATATAATTGAACACCCCTTTTCTTGTATTGTGGTATTTGACTAATGGTAGCCATTACCTTGTAATTTGGGAAAGAGAACATAGCAGGAATATCTGTACCAGTCTTTCTCAAGAGTGATGTGTGAATATCAAATATTTGTGAGTGAGGGTGTCAAATACCTAGAACTGGGACACAGTGCTCTGAAGTGGTTAGTGTGGAGACTTACCTGGGGAGCTGGAGTGAAGCATATACTCCAGTCTCAGGTTTGGAGCCTCTTCCCAGTGTACTCTTAGGGGAAAGTGTATGTTTCTATCCCCGCTTTCAGTGACGCTCCCTTACCAAAGACAGTGATGAGGACTGAGGCTCCTTAGTTACTGCTTCAGGTAGGGCCATCACATTAGCCATAGACATTTTTCATGAAAGAATAGTTTTTTCCTCCATGTTCAAATAGAGAAGAAAACTACAGTGCAAATGTTAGTTCTGCCTCACTGGACCACCTGTTGCACTCTTTCACAAATGGGCACAAACTACTTTTACACTGTATGTTTCTTCTATAACAAGAAAAATATATTGTTTACATTGTTTATTCCACTAACACAAAATATTTGAACAACCCAATACTTGTTCAAGGATTGCTTTTCAGAACTGACAGATGTCTGACTGCATGGTACCGGAAAGGCCAATCATTTTGGGAGGTGTCTGTTCATCTTACCAATATCACCAATCACCAATATTGTTTGCTTGAGGCTTACACTATATAGAACTTACAAGTGCTTGTGAGAAATAGTAAAGCAGTAGGACAGAGAAAGCAACTGAATGAACCACTGAAATTAAGATTTTAGTTTATAATGCCGTTAAGTGTCATGTTACTACCTGTGCAGACCTTTGAACTATATGTTCTTCATCTTTCAGATGTATACTTGCAGTATTTGCCATCCTATAATTATGTACTTGTAGTATCATTTGCGTGTAAATTGTATCTTTTTTCCCCTGTATACCGTAGCTGATATTTTAAGAAGCTAGCTACATGTAAAGTAGAAAAGGCTACACTATTAACAACAGTGAAGTCAGCTTTTGCCAATTTATGTGAGTCCCTTGTTAGATCTTTAATTATCTTTTTTTAGTCTGTACTGACTATATGTGTTGCTACCCGAAGCATACAGCTTGGTATGGGATGGCCTTATCTCTCAATTTCTTTACTAAAGAATTCTGGACAAAGCCAAAATTAATATGGAGGTGTTAGTAAGTGTACTAAATTTTGTCAATTTGTTTCATATTATGAGAGGTAGCCATTCAGGGGTTCCTATAACCTTGTCGAAGTTCCAAAACTCTGAACACCATAAGGTTGAAACCTTATGCTCGAAGTTTCAGACCTTCGACAAGGTGAAAAAAAAAACAAAACAAAAGAAACATAGAACACTCTTGCAAGCACCCTTTCCGTGATGTATTGCAATCTCGGAGTTGGTATATTTAAAGAACGGGGTGTGTGGGGTGCAGGGGGGCTTGCCCCCCTTCTTGCAACAGTTAACTTGCTTTTAGGGTTTTTATTTTTTTATTTTTTGTGTTCAAATTCCTGGAACTTTGAACATCTGAGTTCAATGTTCTCAGCTTTGAAGTTTCAGGAATTCGACAAGGTAATAGGAACCCAGTCTTCCACAGTCTGAACAAAGAAGGCTGAAGGCTGTGTCTTCAGGAATACCTCAACATGTTACAATGAAGAAGTGAATGCTGATAAATATGTGGTTGCTTTTGCTGAGCCAATTCTATACATTAGTATTAAAAAAAATCAGATCTACAATAGAGATACCATAATTTTTTCCTTTTATAGAGTTTTTCTCTCTATCTCCAGTGTGGGGATGATTTTTTTTTCCTTTTATGTAACTGCAGTGGTTGTTTCAGTGTTTGTGATATATACCTTACAGATTTTGTTTTGCTGGTTTTCTTCGTATTTGCTGTTCTCCCTCTTTCCTTTCCCAGCTCCACTTAACTGCCATGATGATAGTTCCTTTCCCAGCTCCCCTTAACTGCCATGATGATAGTTCCTTTCCCAGCTCCACTTAACTGCCATGATGATAGTTCCTTTCCCAGCTCCCCTTAACTGCCATTATGATAGTTCCTTTCCCAGCTCCACTTAACTGCCATGATGATAGTTCCTTTCCCAGCCCCACTTAACTGCCATGATGATAGTTCCTTTCCCAGCTCCACTTAACTGCCATGATGATAGTTCCTTTCCCAGCTCCACTTAACTGCCATGATGATAGTTCCTTTCCCAGCCCCACTTAACTGCCATGGTGATAGAGTTATTATTTGAAAACAGAATTAGCTGAAATGTGCAAGGTGAGAATATGGCTGTAATTTAAAAAACTTAACACAATGGTCTCATTCTATTCAGTGTTTGCATCATGCATTTTCCCTTTCAGAATTAAATCAAACTGCTTCACCCTGGGATGATGTGCCCCCCCCCCAGCTATTTATGCAAGTGAGCTTGTTTCAGTGTGAATGCCGTTTTTCACTTCTGCTCTGTTGGTCCCTGCTCGTAGGTGATAATTTCTATACCCAGAATTGTAGCTGTCTCAGCCATCACCCTGTGCCAGTCTGATGAAGTAGTGCCCCACCCTCCTCAGCTATTCAAGTGAAGAGTTGCACAAAACTTCAGAAATGCCAATGGGCTTCCTGCACACTGCACCCAATCCACACCCTATCAGCTCTTCAAGTGAAGAGCAAAAATGTCTGTGATCAGGTACCTAAAACTTCTGAAATGCAGGAGCCAATCTGGTCCTATCTCTGTGCCCTGCCCCTCCTTCCTCTCATTTAAACTCAGTTAAAAAAGTCCTTTTCTTTTAAACTATAACACTACTTGCCACATGAATATATGTAAATATACAGTTTATACCCCATGTGGAACTATTTTTGTTTTATTTTTAAACTGTTGCAAATTGCAGTTGCTACAATTTATACTCTGCAGGGGGTTTTACAGTGTTCAGATTTTAGTTTAGAAAATGTTTTAAACAGTACCAAACTGCTTGTGCTTGCTACAGTGTAGCAAGTAGTTGCTACAGTTTAGATCACACAGGTGCTCAGGTTTGATTACCAATGCTATACCAGCTTTTAAAAGCTGATATGCATTAAAGAGTGATTAGGTTTGGCTGATTGCTCCCACCAACACTTTGCAACAAGGACAGTTGCTCTTCTCACCTCACCTTAGCTTTGCTACTAAATGTACCTTACTTGAATGCCTTTTTAGACATTATTGCATTATTTGCCTCTTCTCGCTTATGCTTGTTCTAATAGTTACCATCAGTGTTTGCAACATTTTCTAAGAATGTTGACCACTTTTTACTACTAGGAGTTCTCAAACTGTTTACATCAGATATAGTTTATACAGTAATACACAGTCACAAAAATATCTGTGTGACTATCCATGCACATTTGTGTTTTATATATCTTTATTTACATGTTTATTTGCTTGCTTGCCACATAAGAGCCATTTGCACAGGAAGTTAGCATGACTTGACAGTAAAAATATATAACATGACACTGATATTTATGCATAATGTAACAGGTATTTACCATGTTACATACACAATACAGTATATAGAGCATGCAAGCTGACTTGCATCTATAGGACATTCAGTATTTTGTACAGTGTATTTACGTAGTGTTATTTTAATTGGTTCATAGGTGTTTACTAGCCTAACAACCACAAGGGCCTTTTTAAGCCTAGCTATGCATCCCAAATCTCTGACGAGTTCTGATACCCCTGATAAGTGTGAGCATAGGCTGGAGAGATGAACCATTTACAGGTTACCTGTTTGCATCAGAGACATAGGTGCCAAACCAGGGATGGATTTCTGGTTTGACATCCAATTGTCTAAGTTGCACTTGAATTGGATTAGTGTGGAACTCTGCTTAACATGGATGTGAAAGCTGTGGAAAGAAAAAGAATTACAAAAAATAAAATATTACTCTTTTAAGCTGCTACTTAGCTGTTCCATAGATGGGGTAGTCTCTGGGATACATACCTATCTCTACAGCAGGTCCTATTTATAACACAGGCAAGGTTTATGTCTTTAGAACGGGTAATTCTGGTACTGTTTGTTTTGTGGATATGCAGGAGGTCCATCAGAGTGGGGTCTGACAATGCCCTGTATGCCAGGCATAGAGCTCCCCCTCAAAAGCCTGTAGAAGACAGGGATAGGGCCTTGAAGCGATCTGCATAGGACATATTACTTATGGCCTGTATTCTTTTAGTGAGGAACCTCTGTGGATGTTTCAGTTGTTGGATATGCCTGGTTAGGTACATACCAAAGGGAGCATTGTACTCAATGATAGGTCTGATGAATGCCAAATACAGTGGAACAATGACTTCCTTGGGCATAGATGCCATACCTTTGTTTATAAGTTGTGCAACACAGAATGATTTCCTCACCAACGTAGACACGTGATGATCAAAGGCTAGATTGCTATCTATGTGTGCCCTAAGTCCCTGATAACTGAATCAACTCTAAGGGGTGTGTTGTCAATATGATAGTTACCAGGGATGGATGACTTCCCAAAGGATCAGTGGCAGCTCATGCCATCAGAATGCAGGACTGCAACCCCCCCCCCCTTGCTGCTTAGCTGTCTAACTGACAGACTTGCTGTGCTGTTTTTAATCCTGGAACACACATGCTCAGCGAATTCCATTTTTAGATGAAAAAGTAGGTTTTGTAAATACAGACTGCTGTAAAAGCAGTCCAGATTAAGGAGAGAAGGCATCAGTGTGATACCTAGAAGTCTTTGCAGTTTATAACCATAGTAAAGTAGAAGGAGATAGGACTGCCACATCCACAGTCATGTATGTGATGTCGGTGGCTGGATGGGTACTGATTGGTTCTCGGTCTCCTCTTCCCACACTTTGTATGTTGGGAAAAAAAGAACGAGGATTGAAACAGTCAGTACTTTGATTTAGTCTGACTTCTTTTTGAAGTTTAAACGTTAAACAGTCACAGAGTTCAACAGTTGGTTCTGTTCCTCATAGCTTGAATTAGTTTCAATTGGACAGGGATCATTTGGACAGTCAGTGACTGAGGCACTGAGAGCTCAGCTGACTGAGAAACATCAGAAGGAATTGAGAGGTATGCATGCCTGTTGCCCAATACTTATAAGGTATACCCGCATAAGGACAGTCATATTAAACTATTTCAAAAAATGCCTTTGCAGAGTTGCCTTACAATATTTTAAATACACCTTTGCTGGGAGAGGGGGATTTGCTTGCAACAAGACTCATATTTGCGTATTCCTTTTGTTTTGTAATACATTTCTTTCTGCAGTAGTTGGAGACATGCTATGGTTTAAAAGAGCTGTTTTATACCTAACCCAACCAAGCGATAATTAAATGACCCCCATGGAGCTTGTCAAGAAGTGGAGATAGTCTACATATTCTGCATTTAATGGGACTGCATGAGTCCACGTACAGCCAGGTTTATCATCTTTCAGTTGACTGGAGTATCATCCAAGAAAGTCACTTGTTTCATGTACTGAGCATAACAGAAGTGTAGTCTTTGTATTGTCCACTTCTGTTTATTGAGAGAAAATGAGAACAGCAATACAGCAGGCTGATGACATTGACAAAGGTGTTTGCCCCCATTATTCCTGCCAAGGGAGTCATGCTTTTTATTTTGTACCGATGATAATGAGGTATTAAAAACATAGTCTAGTTCTGCTACATATTAAGAAAGTAGCAGGCCTTTGTGCAGATACATAATGCTAAAAGGCATGTAAAACCAAATATACTAGAAACATCTAAAATTTTATGAAGGATGAAGCAAAAATTTGGGTCAAAATCGAAAGTTCTGCAAAATCAAAGATGAGAGACGTCTAATTTTTGCAAAGGTACCTTTTATTTTCTGGCTTTTCAGATGATACAGTGCTTAATATGCAAAGTGTTTGTTTCATACATTGCATTCTGGTTCATTTGCTGGATATTTGGTGAGCTTTATGTCATATAAGGAAGTTTTAGAAGTTACACAGCTTTTTCTACTTAATAACTTTTGTGATTTCACTGTTTTGGTGTTTTGTACTTTCTGGAGTTATGCTATTGGGTATAATGCGCTTTTTATCACTACAGTTTAGTTTTATACTGTTTATGCTAACGTGCATTGATTTTCTGAACAGAATTGCCCTCATGCACCACTGTGTTTGGACCTGTGGGAATGATTTGAGTGCTGCTGTGACACAATAGCAGCTGCAGAAGCTTTATACGAGGAAAGGCTCAGATACATTTAACTGATATGTTTTGTTTATACATATTTTATGTATATATTTACAGGGAGCATATAATTTAAAGTCAAAAATGTCAAAATAAGTTTTATCTAAAAGAAATATGTAAAGATAATTTTGTAGTAGAATATTAAATACTTGTAACACGAATGAGTGTTGATACTCCAGTGTTTAGGTCTTCCTTGAAGAATACCATAATCAGTGAAATGTCTGCTTGTGCGAGACATTGAAAACCAATTAGATTTGGAAAATAGTTAATTGTCTTGTATATGTTTTTGTACAGTTTGTTTTGTGGGATCTCATCACAATTTCTAATTGTCACTGGAAATAATCTTTGTTCTGCGTTGTGTCCCCTTCAGCACTCAAGACAAACAGTATAGATATTTAATTTCAGATTTTTTTTTAATGGTCCCTGAATTAAATCTTCTTTTTATTTTATTTTTTATTTTACATTTGTTGACCGGGAATGTCCGACTAGGTTCCACAGATCCTGTTTTCAGCGGAGGCCCGGGGAGAAATACTCCAGATGCATGTCTTTGGAATGTGGAAGGAAACCGGAGTACCCGGAGGAAACCCACGCGAGCACAGGGAGAACATGCAAACTCCACACAGAAGGCACCCCAGCCGAGAATCGAACCAGAGAACCTCTTGCTGTGAGGCAACAACGTTAACCGCTGCACCACTGCGCTGCCCTTACATCGTGTAAATTCAAGGACATATCTAGTGATGCACCTTTAGGCATTGACAGCTATTGTCTTCACTAAGAGCATATGGCTAACATTATAGCTCATGTTCTGGGTTTCAGTGATGTCCATAAATTTTGAACAGAAAAGGCAGGACTGGAACGTATACCCTCTGAACTGTCCATTGCTGGAAGAAAGTATGCATTGCCTTATAAATATGCCTGTATACTTGCATTAAATATGTATTTTTTTTTTTTTCTTTTTTTACATTCTCCTTGAATACTATCAAAGCCATATGAATTGGACCCAATTTAATGGAAGACTTGTTGGCTGAGGAACAATTCTGCTGGTAAAATAATAACTGTGTCTCAGGAAAGTAAAGTAAAGTGACATGCTATGCTACTTATCAGGTGTTTTTATGCATATTGTTTTCACTTACTCCAGCTTAACAATAGTTTTTAACCTTCACTGCTACATTAGGTATGATTTTATTCTTGCACCATCTTTTGAGGCAGAACAAAATCTTTTGTTTGTGATACAGAAAGTGAGAAACCACTAGACTTACCAGCACTATTTATTGGCACTGCACCCTTTACATATATATATATATATATATATATATATATATATATATATATATATATATATATATATACACACACATATATATATATATATATATATACATATATGTGTGTGTGTGTGTGTGTGCGCGTGTAAAATAAAGAAAAACATGTATACAACTCTATACTATTTTTGGCCTTCTGCTCAGTGTAGATGTGCAGCTATTTTAACTTTACCCATTTTTTTTTTTTTGGCTGACTATTAGCATCTCCTGAAATGACCATTTAACCTGTGCCAATCCAGCATTTTTTGTACAGGATTGTTAGGGGTGTACCATTCAGTGTAATTCCTCTTCTAGAGTGTTATCATTAAATTTGTAAGTCTAATGGGATCTGGTACTACACTTTGTGGTATAATCTGCATACACAGTTGTATATGATTAAGGAGACTGGGTTGCTGATCAGGAAGCACTTGTCTGTTAAAATTTAAAAATACAAAGGACTTTTTATCAAATGCAGCATGAATCAGAAATACATGCTAATAGGTAACCTGTCATTCTAGCAACTTTGCAGGTTTATAAGAGCAATATTTAAAACCTCTCCCTGTTTTGGTCCTTTCCTTTTGTACCCCATTATTTCTGAATTTGTCTAGATTTCTTGCACCAAGAGGTAATGTAAGACTATCAGTCTGTGCATTATATAAGTTCTAGCAATTAAAAGATTATGATTGTAAGCCATAAAGAGTTAAGAATTAGTTTGTTTAGTACTATGTTTCAAAACATGCAGTCATATATTCTAATGAAGTGGTGTTTCTGAATCTCCCACTTAAAATTGCATGCCCCAGTTTGGGGTTTTATGTGTGCTTGTGCTTATTTCATTCTGTGCAGTCCCCACCATTCTGTCTTTCACAATATAGATTCTCCTGTCCCTGTGAACTTATAAAACAGACTCAATTCTCAATCATGTTATGTTTACTTATTTCCATTTGTTAACTAGGATAGTCTGATGGAGCATAACCCATTTTCAGTGAAGCAAAGGCAGAAAAACTCAGATAAAGTGTGTGTGTGTGTGTGTGTGTGTGTGTGTGTGTGTGTGTGTGTGTGTGTGTGTACAGATTGTTGCAGAATATCCAGATTTTTGCATCACATTTTTGGTCTGTTTTTCATAAAATTGTGGTTTTCTGGCAAATTAGTGGCAAATCATTAATGATTGAAGTTAGAAAATAATGACAGACATTTGAATTTCAGATTTCATACCCTTCAGAAAATTCATACTAATGCAAGACCTACTATTTTATTAACTTTCTAAGTTTGTAAGAGCAATATTTAAAAATTGTCCTTATTTTTGGGCCTTTGTCCCACTTTTATTTCTGGCTTTGTCCAGATTTCTTGCTCTGAGGTTGAGAGTATGACAAATGTGTCAGGGCCATCATCGTCAGCCAGAGGCATTTCAAATTGTGACATACTTGTTGTACTCCACTCCCCCATGTAGTGACTTTGGATGTGTCCAAGCAAGGCAAGGAGCAGTTATGCAGTGTAAGTGCTCAGAGTATCCCCCATCCATTGTAGACACAAGTACTACAGTGCCTTTTTATCTGTCCTTGATTTTGCAGAAATTTCGTTTTCTGTCATATTTTTATACTGTTGATTTATGCTTCTTACATCCACGGTCGTTGTTGCCTCACAGCAAGAGGTTCTCCTGTTCAATTCTCAGCTGGAGTGCAGGGAGTGCCTTCTGTGTGGAGTCTGCATGTCCTCCCCGCGGTTGGGTGGGCGTTCGAAAGACATGCGTAAATGGGCATGCCTTCATTGAATGTTGAATGTCAAGCTGGCACCTCGGCATTCATGAAAATCTACTGTCAATCATTAGCGAACTGGAGTTCCGCTGTCGCAACCCCTAACCGGGAAAAGCTGAAAGACAAACAACAACAACATTCAGAAAATGCATGTTGTTGCAGTGCCTGTTGCTCTGTGTTTAAGTAGCAATGCTTTAATGACCATCAGGTAAGCTTGTCTGAGATTGTAATATGCAAGTAAGCTTTAATAAGCATACTGTTAAAGAATTACCGGCATTGAAAGCCTTTTTGTTGTTGCCATGCAGAGAATATTTACATAACTAGACAATGTATAAGTCTTAGGTATTGAAATGCATATGACAGTATTTGTAATAAAGGACAGGATTACAGTATTTTCAGAAGCTCATTACATTTGTTGGAAACTTGCAGTCATCTTTGTAGGCTTTACCCGTAAACTAAACAGAATGCCAATCTATCATGTGTGGTCCATAACCCGTGCAGTAATCCTTTAAGCAATTTATCTTGAGCTTGGTTCTTGTTATCTGTTCATTTTTTACTTTGATCTTGTTTTCCCCATGAAAGAAGTAGATAGTTGTTGTCAGGCAGCAGGTCTTTTTTGGATAAGAAACATTTTTACAAGTGGGGGTATCACAGAGATTGCTACTTTCAGGATGTTACTTGGTACTTTTATAAAGCTGAATATAAATTAGAATTAGTAATGCAGTGCAAGGAGAAGTGGTTTGAGTTGAGTGCTGCTTGTTTTTCTATACTTGATTTTGACTGGTATTTCAGTAATGTATTTAAAAAGTAATTTATTTTTTCATGCCTCACAATCTTTGTTTCCCTCTAGATATTAAGTAAGCTGTCGTGTAGCCAATCCATTGAAATATTTTTTTTCTTCTACACTTCATTTTGTCTTGATTGGACTCTCGTAATGATGGTTTGGCACCCAGGGGAGTGGAGTTAAAGTCCCAGTTTTTGTGGTATTGAGCATAGCCCTGCCCCTTTCTTGTTAGCCACATCCCTCCCCATTGGCCCCACCCATTCAACTGTCTCCTGCAGCCCCCCTTTGATTTGAAGTAACCAGCCACCACTGCAAAGGGTACTATTATGCATTTCTTGGCATTTAGTTTTAGTCCATGACGCTGACACCAGTTGTTTGTCTGTGTCAGCCCCTCCTGGAGAAAATTTGTATCAGTGTGAGATTCAATGACAGCTCCTAATTTACAATCATCTGCAAATTTAGTCAGCCAGAGACCATTGACATTGACAAAATCTACTTGTTTATTCAGATATTCACTTGAATTGCAGACTCAGTGAGGTCAGGATTTTTGCTGCCTATGAATGCATGTATATTATATAATTATTAATTAACAATAACCCACTTGGGGGTGTGGGTATATCAGGATGGGTCTACTTTGTTTCATTGAATTTCATTTCACCCCGACCACTTCGCTGAAAACCCAAATTACTGAAAACTCATTTCACTGAATCTCATTTCACTGAACTGCAGTTAGTATATATGGCACTGTGTAGAGTATTGCAAGGCAAATAAACGGTACTGTAGTGTGATCCTGGAATTACTATATATAATGAGGTGGGGTGTGGGGGCACAGCCCCCACATAGGGGTGTAGCCCCCCCACCTTGTTTGATTCTACCAGAAACTTCAAAACAATACATTTTAAACAATAGACATGCATAGTTACTTACACCACCAATGAACTCTCTCCAGAAGACAATATGTACTCAAACTAAGTGGGGGGGGGGGCTACACCCCCACACACCCCAATGTGGGGGGCTGTGCCTTCTACATGCCCTCTAAATATATATACTAACTTTAGGATCACACTACAGTGGTGAAAAGGGCATATACCTTTTACTTGCCTTACAGTACTCTACACAGTGCCATATAAACTAAGTTCAGTTCACTGAAATGAGATTCAGTGAAATAAGTTTTCAGTAATTTGTGTTTTCAGTGAACTGGTCGGGGTGAAATGAAATTCAATGAAATGAGATTCAACGAAATAAAGTAGACCCATCAGGATTTACCTACGGCTGGCTTTGTTTAATCACTTGGGCTTCACTCTCATGCTCAAGCTATGCCAATCATGAGTAAATCTGACATACCCAGATCCACTTATGGGTTATTGCTTAAGTATACTGATTTATAGATAATTCATAGACATGTAAGCTAGGAGACCTATAGCAAGCCTAGCCCAAATTTCCAGTTGCTCCAAAGTAATGCTTGCTTAAGAGATTTGCTTGACATCGCATAATAGGGTGCACTACTGAAACAGGAATCAGTTCATTAGCAAGTCAGAACATAAGTTTTCAGCACCAACTGCCAGTTATATTCTGCGGGAATGTACAAATGTACATAAACATGATGTTTATTCAGTTATGACAGGCACTATCAACTTAGTCACACTGTGGAAGTGCATTTCACAGACAAGTCATCACATGGGTCAGAAGTGGCTTCTAACCCAAATGGGGATGTCAGCAAATGAGAAAGCATGAATCTGATGCTTTCAATTTACATTTTGTCCTCAACTGTTGGGTTCAAATCCCATCCTTGGATCTGACTTGGCTGTTACTAAAGTTCATGGCAACTAAGAAGCTTTTGAGCTTTCCCCCTACCCATAATGCACCAGCTCTAAACTACCTTAGATCTTGTTTGCTGCTTTCCACAAAAGACATGGTTAACCTCGCTCATGAGCTTTAATAATAAATAAATAATAATATAAGGAATAAGTGGTTATTATTATTTTCTAACCTCTCATATATTCTAATATTTTCACATATGTTATAATAATTTCTAACATTTCATATATTTCTCACTATAGTATTTCTTCTGTAACCATAGTTGGCATTTCTTCTATTTCTCAGTATAGTAGTTCTTCTGTAACCATAGTTGGTATTTCTTCTGTTTATACTTCTTGAATTCCTATCGCTAGTAATTTTTCTTCTCTTTATCCTTTCTACACTTTAGTGTAGCCTTTTTATTATCATTGCTGGTAATTTATCTTTCTGTCTTCTGTCTAAAAAAAAATGTTTTTAGTTAACTTTTCTTATTTATAGCATAATGGCAGCAAAAAAGCCCAGCAGGATTTAAAAAGTGTGTTAAGTATGATCACAAGCTTTCAATGTCAGATACCCAGACTATATGTGGTTACTGCCATGGGTCATTACATTTACAACAGGACTGCTCCATCTGTCATAGTTTCAATCCTAGAGCCCTAGTAGAATGAAAAAAAAAATAAATTTATATTAAAAAGGTTTATTACTGTCTGCTTTTGGAGAAGCAATATCTGGGGCTTAATCCTCCAAAAGTAATAGTAAAGATTATAACCTTTATCTCTGAGACCTTCTACCTCATCCACCCCAGTTCATAGGATAATAGGATCATAGGAGGTTACTAGGCTATTGGCCCAAGCCAAGCCAAGAGTTTATCCCCAAAAAGAAACCTCCATCAGCACCTGTTACCCCTCTCAGTGAGAGACACAGGTGGAACCCCTGGGACAAATTTCTGGTTTCCCATCCACTCATCAAGGTTGCACTTGAGGTGCTCTGCTTGACATGTATGGGAAGTCTATTCCAGAGATGGGGTAGCTTCTGGGAGACAAACCTGTCTCTCCAGTAGGTTTTGTTGATGTTGCATATTAGATTCAGGCTTTTTGAGTGGGTAGTACATGAGGAGTTAGACTTGTAGATAAGACACGATCACCCCTAAGCAATCTGTACAATACAGAGTAGAGTGATAGTGATTTGAGCCTGTCTGTACAGGACAGGTGTTGGAGGCCATTGATTGTCTTTGTGAGATATTTCAGTGGTGCTTCCTGTTGGTGCAGATGTTTGGAGAGGTTCATCCCAAATGGGGTGTTATACTCAAAGATTGGTCTAATGAAGGAGGAGTATAGAGAGGTGATAACCTCCTTTTTTTCTGAATGCAATCCCTTTACTTATGAGATGAAACACGTAAAAGGCTTTTCTGACCACTGCCGCTACATGATGGTCGAATGTGAGGTTGTTATCAACCTGAGTGCCCAGGTCTCTCACCACAGGTTGTGTGCTTAGGGAGTTGTCATTGATGTGGTGATCAATAGGTGTCGGGTTTTTGCCAAATGGTATGATGATGCATTTTTTTGCATTTAGCTTCAGGCTCTGACTTTGGCACCAGTCATTAGTTGCTGTGAGACCCTCTTGCAGTATGTTAACATCATTTGGGGGAGTCAGTGACAGCACCCAGCTTACAGTTGTCTGCAATCTTGGTCAGCCACAGGCCTTTTGTCTTTGCCTGGACCTCTGAGAAATAGATGCCAAACAGTAGGGGTCCCAGGACAGATCCCTGGGGAACTCCACTAGTGACAGGTCTGCTATCGGAGGTGGAGGTGCCTGTTTTGACTTTGAGGGTCCTGTCAGTGAGCCAGTTGGCCACCTACCTGATGAGATAGAGATTTACACCAACTTGTGTTAGCTTTTCAATGATACCCAAGTAAGGGATTGTATCAAAGACCTTGGAGAAGTCAGAGTAAGCTGTAGGTACTGACTTTCCCTCATCCGGGGCCTTAGTGACAGTCTCAAACAAGTCAACCAGGTTCAACAGTTAGATCTTCCCTTGATAAATCCAAATAGGGTGGGCTCAAGTGCTTGGTGACTGCCTATGTCCTTGTTTATGAGATCCATAATAATATGCTCCACGGCTTTACAGATCAGACTTATCAAACTAATGGAGCGATAGTTTCCAGGGTGTGTAGTGGCACCACCTTTGTGCAAGGGGATGAAAGTGGCAGTTCTCCACTCTGCTGGAATGAAGCCAGTGGTTGAATAGGGTGCTCAATGGCAAAGCCAGTTCTTGCTGATAATGGTGCAGAATACATCATGGGATACTTTCAGGTCTCATGGAAGCTGTGTTTTTTGCCTTAGATAGGGCCTGTAACACTTGATCTATGGAGATGTGAGGTGCAGAACAAGTATCAGGGATGATGAATGGGCCTTTGGGGTGTGACAGCGGGTGAAGTCTGTGCTGAACCTATCTGCTAGCAGATTGGCTAAGTCAACAGGATCAATGTAACTGATACTAAGTACTAATTTGGAACAAACCTGGGCTTTGGCACAGAGGTTCCTGATGTAACTGACGAAAACTTTATGATTTCCCTTTGTTATGGAGGCTAGTTTCAATTCATAATTGGCCTTGGAGGTTTTCACTAGAGATCTAATTTGCTTGTTGAGGCTAAGGAGGGAGTTTTTTCAATTTGGAATTTGTTCCCTTTTACCCTTGGACAACAGTTTCTTCCTTTTGTTGTAAAGCCTGTTGATAGGGTATGTCTACCAAACAGGTTTGTTTTTCCTTGAGGACCAGGTTTTAGCTCTATTGGGTATAGCTGAGTCCATGTAGTTGTACAGATGCTTGTATACTGCATTGACATAATGTTCAGCATAGTTGTCTGCATCCTCTGAGGGGGGAGGTGGTGTGAAGCCACAGACACCTTCCCTTAGAAGGTTGTAGTCAGATTTTGAGAAGCTTTTTAGCTTGATTATGGTGGGAGAGAAGCTTCGAATGAGACAGTCTGATGATCTGATCTCACCAGGGAAGAGCATACTATGGGAGTGGTGCATTGGTCACCCATGTTGGTAAGAACCAAGTCCAAAATGTTATCTCCCCTTGTGGGGGATGAGATGAGCTGGTCTATGCATTAGAATTGATGAAGTTGAGGAATCATTGAGAGAGTGCATTAGGGCAAGAATAGTTCACCTAGTCTATGGTGGGGTGGTTGATGTCATCAAGGATCAGGGTGTTAGGGGGTACCTTGACAGAATCAAGTAGATCCAGGTAAGAGGAGTGGGTGTCCTGAGTCATGGATGGGGGTCTATAGCTAGCTATAACTTGGATGGGTGTCTTACTAACTGTCAGTTGTGTCTGGAGTAGTTCCATCATGCTGGCAAACCAGTCTGGAGGTGTGCCTGTCATTAATCAAGATAGAGACACCACCACCCTTAGTCTTCCTGACC
Source organism: Protopterus annectens (assembly GCF_019279795.1). Lineage (NCBI taxonomy): Eukaryota > Metazoa > Chordata > Ceratodontiformes > Protopteridae > Protopterus > Protopterus annectens. The sequence goes on from NC_056736.1 coordinate 381,867,258, forward strand.
TTATTTTGGGGTCAGAATGTGTGGAATGAGGTATAGCCTGCTAAGGCAGGGGTGCTCTTCATAGCCCTGAACTAAGTTTCCATGACTGCACAGATATCAGCATCTTCCAGTGCAAGGAGGACCTCCAGTTAGTCCATTTTCAGGTTAAGGCTCCTAGCATTAAACAGCATGACCTTCAATTTGCTTTTTGACAGATCTTTTAAGTTGGAAGGTTTGTCTTTGGGATATTGCCTAAAAAAAGCACAATGGGGAAGGTGAGAGCCTTGGCCAGGATCTAGAAACCTAGTGGTGACAGTGAAGCCCATCTCTGGTTTACTGTTTTGCCACATGGGCTATGTTTGTGAGACACTGGTGTGTTGTCTGCTGTGTGTGATGTGTTTGGTGTTATATGTGGAATGTTTACGAGTCTGTTTTGGAGGTTTATGCTGTTTAGGTAAGTTTTAATTGATGATCTATTCATAGCTGTGTGTGTGTGTGTGTGTGTGTGTGTGTGTGTGTGTGTGTGTGTGTGTGTGTGTGTGTGTGTGTGTGTGCGTGTTGTGCTTGGCTGTGTGATGTGAGTGGTGTGGTGTTTGTGCTGGCAATCTCCACTTTGTTAGGATTACTGACTGTGGCACAAGAGAGCATGGACTCCAGGTTACTGATGTACATGCATTTATTGCAGGTGGAAGAATTTTATGCTAGGATAAGAGAAGTTGTCAGTAAACATGAGGCAGTTGCTACACTGTCTCAGTTTGCCCATGTTGAGCAGGTTGCCAGGAGAAAGTGATGGTAATTGTCCAAACATAGTGTTCCGAATGCTTGGGCAGACTTATGGAGAGATGGTTTTGATAAGGGTTTGTCCACAAGAGTGTAGACCACAAGAACCTTCTTAAATGTAAAGTAACTGGCCTGAAGCACAAGTGTTAAGACCAAAGTTCAGAATAAAAGCACTTGAACACTTAAGCGCACCCAGCAAAAATAAGGTAATAAAGTATGAAGAACACAATTACAATAAAAGCAGTTGAATAAAGTGTAATTTTTTTTTAGGTGGAGAGAGAGGAAACAGAAGATAGTTCAAGATTAGGGAACTAAGTTTCAGAGCCATCTAGGAAAAGGCTTAAGCTGGGTCCGATAAGATCCAAAAGCTCCTTGCTCTTGGATCCAAGGAAGAAAAATTTATGGATCAGACTACCTCGGATCTGACAAAAAAGCCATCAGATCTGACTGCCTCGAGCCTTATAGTTCTTCCCAGGACAAGATATTCACCATCCATCAATCCTGTGCACCCTTTTTGGAAAGAGAACAATCCATGTCCCCCTTTCTTGTTTCAACTCACTCGTCCAGAAGTTTGACAGAGGAAGATGTGGAAAGAATGGTGCTGAAGATTCTCTCAACACAGATTCAGATGGGTGTCATACCACCTCCTTTCCCTTCAGGTCAGGAGGTCTGTCCTTTGACTACACCCCCAGTTCAAGTTCCTCCTCTGATTCCTTTGGTTGCTTCAGAGTCCCTGGATCCAAGCATTCCAAGTCCATTTGGCTCAGATCTGGCTCAGATCCAAAGATAACATTATCTTTGGATCCAAAGCTTACTCTGAGTGCTCCAGTTCAGTCAGATCCAGAGGGCTATTGGAGCTGTAGCTTCTCTGTCAGATCTGAGGCATTGGAGTTGGCTCTGAAGTTGTTGGAACCATCTTTGCACCTTGGAACCTCAGTGATAGCTTCACTATCTCCCTCAAGAGTACAAACTATCAGATCACACCAGAAAAATAACCATCAGTACCAAAATTTCAGCCCACTTGGTCCTTCAAGTTGTAGGATAGAAGTCAGTAGTGATAACATTAGTGGCATTAGCCAGATTTTATATGAGAATTCTGCAATGGATGCTAGAGAAAATTCGCCAACCCATTTCAACTCAGATACGAATCACTCAGACATGCAAGAAACAGCTCAAGTGGTGGATTCAATCACATCACGTTCTACAATGCTGTTCATTCATTTCCCCTAAGCCCAAGGCCATAGTAACCATGGACGCTTCTCAGTTGGGGTGGGGGGGGCATTTTCTGGGGAAAACAGTCCAAGGCACTTGCCCCGTGAAAAGGCCTATGTGCATGTCTTAGAGATGAAAACAGTGCTGTTAGCATTGTAGACCTTTCAGGATGCTCTCCCTCCAGGGATGATTGCAATTCAGATAAAGAATGTGCCAGTAGTTTAGTACATCAACAAACAAGGAGGGCCAGATTATATACCTTGTGTCGAGAAGCACTCAGAGTGTGTCAATGGGTGATCTCATCAAACCGTTTTCTCATGGCAATGCACATTCCAGGGAAGTCCAGTATCACAGCAGACAAATTGAGCAGGTACATTCTTCTACCCCATGAGTGGTCTCTCAACAAGAAAGTGATGGGAATGATTTTTCATTGATGAGGCCAGCTTTGCAGCAATCTTTTCACTTCCCCCCTGAACAATAAATGCATCAGTTATTTTGCCCTAATTCTCCCACGGGGGGAATCACCAAGGATGTTCTACTTCACGACTGAACTCCTTGTCTACTTTATGCCTAGCCACCAATACCATTAATTCCAAAATTTCTGCAGAAAGCTCCCAGGCTGAAGAGCAAAGCCATCCTCATTGCACCTTACTGGCTTTGGCAAGTTTGGTTTCTCTTCCTTTGGCCTCACTTACTTTACCAACCTTGGAGTCTGGATCTGATTCCAGACCTCCTGTTTCAGCTGATGGGCATGATCAATCCAGACATCTCAAACCTCAGACTGTTGGCCTGGTTTCTCCAATTCCATTAATAGCCAGACAACCAAAGCTCTCTTCCCCTGTCCGGCATATACTTTCATCTTCTCATAAACCTTCAACATGAAAACTCTATAGAAGTAAATGGAATAGATTCACTTGCTGGGCACAACAAAATCATGTTGATCCATTTTCAGCTCTGAGACATAATATACTCAAGTTTTTAGTTTTACTTTTTAAAACAGAAGCTAGTTCATCAACCATTTGAACTGCCAAATGTTTGTACTTAATTTCTGAATGTCATCTGCTATATATATTGTCATTGTCTTTGCTTTGATTAATTATCATTGTACTACTGTACACAGTTCATTAATGAAAATGGTCAATTGACCAGCTCATCTACCTGTTTATCAAATTGCAAATAAATAAATAAAATACTTGACCAACAATAAGTTTGCATGTTATTTTATGATATCAAATGAAAGCATACTTTAAAACAGGTCAGTAATACCTGTTGTGTACTTACCACTGTTTTGCAAATATTCGTACTTCATTAATAGTATGTAAACATACATACATTTATTTACAAAAAATGTCAGAGACTGTCCACTTAATAACATTTTGGAATATCATTTTCAGGATAGGTCTGCACATGGGTCAGTAATGCTTTCTTAATTAAATAAGGTTGTCAGGAAGAGAGAAAGTATGATTTTATTGTTATGGTAAATTATGAATGTACTAGCATTTAATCACTTGACTAAGACAGAGATGATGGTACTTCATGGTATCATTTGAAAGGTTACATAATGCTGGAAAACTGAAAGTAAACTATTATGTAATTTCAGTGACTTTGTATCTTATTGCTAAATAATACATATATCTACACAGATACATATAAATCTCATATATAAGTAAATATGTCAGACACTGCACACAGTATTATGTTGGAAGAGCATTTCATAGAACAACTCAGCACACTGGTCAGGAACATACCTCATAACCTCTTAGTGCAAGACATCTGGACAAAGCCTAAAATAATGGGGGGACAAAGGCCCAAAATAGGGACTGATTTTAAATATTGCACTTATAAATTTAGAAAGCTGCTAGAATAACAGGACTTGTGTTAGGATGCATTTTCTGAGGGATATGAACTCTGAAACTCTAAAGTATGCTATTATGCTCCCCTCCCTTTTTTTCTCAATTTACCCCTTTCCCTATCTTCTCCCCCTGAACCTTAATCTGTTAGAATTAATACACTAACTGTATCCTGCTCCTCTCCATATATCTCCCCCAATGCATTGCTCACATGCCTTATTAAAAACCCATCATACTTACCTTTTTTACTACCCATAACTTTTCTAATATTCTCTACTAACCAAAATAACATTCCCCTTTTCCCTGAATTCTTGCACAGCTGCCATACCACAATCCGTCCTCATACTATACAGCTTTATATCACTATTGAACCATCACACAATATGTCTATAATGGATTATGGGCTATTACACCATGAGTGGATATTACCATAAAAAAATATTAAACTACTGGCAACTCAACACCGTAAAAATTCACTGCCAATCATTAGCGGACTGGACTTCCGCTGTGGCGACCCCTACTTATTTTTGAAAAATGTTATCAGTCTTTACTATCTAAATTGCATAAAATGGCATTTTTTTTATGTATGCTTGTAAATTCAAATAGTACAGTGATTTGCTTATTTAAACATATGTTTGTAAACTTTATTTCAAATGCAGTGTTGGAGCTTTTCTTCTCAGGCCTCCACAGAAAATGAGTTCCTGACCCAGTCAGACTTTCCTGGTCACCAAATGTCAATAAATAACTAGCTAAAATAAATAAATAAATATTTATTAACTTCAGTCCTCAGTGATTTCCCAGAAAAGTGAACATTTTAAGATGAACAGACCAAAAATATGAGGAAAATCTGGACGTTCTGCAAAAATCTGGACAGTTGAGAGGTATGGTTAGAAATGTCTGCTGACCTAAATACTGTGAGTGAAAGTTTAATTTCTCTTTACACCTAAGTATGAATATGCACCACATTAATATTTCTGTTATTTACCTGGCCATTTAACATATATAAAGCACTACATGATATTAGATAAAGGCTTAGATAATGCTAAAAATGTCACAGAGACCTATTGTATGCATATTACCAATTTACAGATATTTGTAGTTGCTTAGTAAATAAATATGGATAATACATAAACATCATATTTCTGTGATTATTTCTGGCATTGTCCACCTGAACATATTGTGAATCAGTATTTCATATGCCTAGTTGGTGTACAGAACAGAAATGGCTCCTCAAATAAATGGGGTACTCAGTACCAGAGAAAATGAGAATATTGTGTATATACATACATACATATATATATATATATATATATATATATATATATATATATATATATATATATATATATATATGGATTCACTTTATATGCTTGAAATCCTGAAATATCAAATTTCAGAATCTTGAGCCCATTATGTGGAAAACTGAAAACACAGAACACTCAGAAGTGTGAAATTCAAAATCGCAACTTCTATACAACACACACACCACACACATACACATACACACACCTTCCTCCCCACAAATAAACACACAGCGCAATCCTAACTACAAGCAGGGGGGCTGAGCCCCCACACCCCCTCTACTTAAATATACTAACTCCAAGGTCGCATTGCATACACAAACACATGAAACACCACCACACAAGCTACATCCCCCTTGCACACACACCACAGTAACAAAACACACTAACACACACTATAGCCCCTACCCAAAACCCTTAAAACATCAACACTTACCTGAATCTATGAACACAGTGCAACACCAGAACCACTAATTCAACATCTCCGAAATGAGATATTTTGAATTTCGCACTTCTGAGTGTTCAGTGTTTTAGGTTTTCCACTTTATGGGCTCGAGATTCTGAAATTCAGTATTTCAGGATTTCAAGCATAGATATATATATATATATATATATATATATATATATATATATATATATATATATGTATATGGATTCACTTTATAACCTCGAAATACTGAAATATCGAATTTCAGTATCTCGAGACTATAAAACCGAATCCACAAAACACAGACACAAAAAAAACGTGAAATTCACAACACCGAAAAAAACGCACACATTATACCACACATACACCACAACACCCACATCACAACATAAACAAACAAAACTACACACATACACAGCTCATACACACATAAGAAGGGGGGCAAGCCCCCCACACCCTCGCTACTTATATATACTAACTCCAAGATCGCACAAACACAAAACAAAATCCAACTCACACACGCACATTCTCCGACCCCTCACACATACATCAAACACATCAGCACACTCATACACACTCTAACTCCCACTCAAAACCCTTAGAAAACACTTACCTGACATAACACCTACATCCACACATGGCACCGCGCACCATCAAAACACAATCCTGGACATTACCGTAAGTAAGTAAGGTCATAACCGCGAATTCGACATATATTCAAGTTCGCGATTATGACCTTTCGCTATTTTTAACATTCGGCTTTATAGTCTCGAGATACTGAAATTTAACATTTCAGTAATTCGAGGTTATAAAGTGTTTCCATATATATATATATACATATATATATATATATATATATATATATATATATATATATATATATATATATATATATCATATGTGTGTGTGTGTGTGTGTGTGTTTGGTTGAAACAGAACTGGATGAAGCGCAGTCTACAAACGGATGGTAAAAATGTAACGTTTTTGTCCTGGTACCCCCAAGATTTCATCAGATAAATAAATAACTAAAACACCATTTACATAACCTTAAGCAAGTCATATGAACTGCAGTTAATTGTCTTAAAAAGACCTTAATCCCAGTGAAAAATCCCATATACATAAAAATATGCATGACATATTATTTTAAAATATGTAAGAAATAGTAAAAATAAATAAATAAATATATATATATATATATATATATATATATATATATATATATATATATATATAAATACCAACTCTGAGGCCACACTTATTCTTGATTTCATTGGTTCATTTGTCTTTTTGGTGGTAATACATTTAGTATTTATAGAGGTTATTACCATTGTTTATTTGTTCTGAAGAAGTTCAAGTGATAAATAAAAGGAACGAAATCGCTTAATTTTTACCATCCATTTGTGGACTGCACTTCATCCAGTTCCATTTCAACCAGGTTTATTTGTGTTCAAAGTGGTGATTTTTGTGCATGTGTAGTGTGTGTTTCTTGTGGGTACAAGTATGACAGTGTGCAATGGGAGTGTAGGTTTGTTGTTTTTTTTCATGGTAGTGTGACCTCAGAGTTGGTATTTAGAAGTAGCGGGAGTGTGGGAGGCTCAGCCCCCCACTGGGGAGGTGCAGGGGGCTTGTCCCCTGTTTAAACATATAGTAGTGTTAAGTGTTTTGACTTTGTTTCTTTTTGTGTTTTATGTCAGCAGAGGGCTGGGGCTTTACTTGTGGTCCTTTATTTTTGATTTTTTGAACATCGATGTTGTGATTTTTCATTTTTATGGAAGTTAGTGATTCTGGTCTCAAGATGCTAAGGTTCAGTATTTCGGTAATTTGAGACTCAAGGGTAAAGCCATGTATATGTTTACTGTTAGGCTGAAAAACTGGATAACTTACTGGCAGATAAAGGTTGAACTCTTAAGCTTCAATTGTCCAAAGTGCATCCTCTTGATGATTGGAGTTCCTCCATAAGAAAGCACTGTTGTGAAATGGCGAGTTGTGCCCTTAGTGATTCCCTTTTTGGGGAGAATTTCTTCCTTCTTTGAGTTGATGTGACCATGGAGTTTATATATATATATATATATATATATATATATATATATATATATATATATATAAGTTTGGGGTGTTTTTGCATAATACATACATACATACATACATACATACATACAAATATTTCAAGCATGGGCATCAATGCTCTTCTAGCTTGCCAATATACCAAAACACTTGTTCCCATAATGTGTTCAGTCTATTCTTAAAAATATCTAAACTAGTACTTGCTTTAATGTAATTTGGTAGTCTGTTCCATGCATCCATTACTCTGTCAAAGAACCAGTTAGTACACTTCTCATTCCTATGGAATCTTCTACATAGGTTGTCTAATGATTCTCTAGCACTTTTTGATAACCCCAAACATTCCTAGAGGTAGTAGTTGTAGTTGTCTGTAAATGTCCTATATACCTGAATAGATATCTGTAAGAGACACTGTACAAGTTCAGATATTTTAGTCTTTCTTAATAACTAACATTTTCACATCCATGGATGCCATTGGTATATTTCTACTGTACTTTTTCCAGTTTACTCATGCTTGTTTTCTTATAGGGTTTCCATATTGTTATTCCATACTCAGCTTTGGGTCTCATGTAACTAACAAACAATGACCATCATTTTTGATTTCCTAGACTTTATAAATCTTGTTATACAACCTATAGTTCTATAACTATCATTAACCAATTGGTTGATATGATTAGAAAAACTCAGTATCAATCACTGTGCACTGTATTAAATATTCACCTTTCAATTTATGTCTCATAAAACTCATATGCTTAGTTTTTTATGTATTTATCAGCATATTATTCTTCTGTGCCCAAATCATCAGTTTAGGCAAGTTATTTTGCAGACATGCCTTATCTGTAACCCATGCAATCAGTTTACCCAATTTCAGGTCATCTGTATATAGACAGTAGAACACCTCGGATGAAAAAGTTAGGTCTGAAAGATACAATCTAAACAAGTTTTCAATACTTTTTTCTGGCGAATCCAGTTTGGGGATTCTGATCCTTGGTGCACTCACCTTTGTCCACTCATAGTGGAAGCTGCAAAACAGCTTTTGGAGAAATCTAGCTGAGGCAAAGGTTGTACAGACTGGAAATCTGCAAGAAGATTTGAATCTCTGGTTCTGGTATTTGTGGTACTACTGGGACCCTAAATACATGGAAAGCAAGACAATGCTTAGATATCCTCTGGGGATCCTATATGATACTGAAAAAGGGACAGTGCTTTTAGCCTATTTGGTAGCTTAGAGATTTTAAGTTCATGATCTTCCCAGCTAGGAACCTTTGGGGTCTTTCTAGTTGTTTAATATGTCAAGTGAGGCACATCCCAAAGGGGACATTGTATTCTATCACTGGCCTGATCAGTGATTAATATAAGGGGGCAATGACCTCTTTATATCTGGATGATATTCTTTTTAGCAATTAGCTATGCTACATAGGAAGATTTATTGATTGCTTTCATAACAAGATCAGAGGGGAGGGAATTATCAACCCATGTTCCAAGGTCTCTAAAAACTTTTTCATTTTGGAGTATTATCTATATTGTAGACTTGGAGATGGGCTGATAACCTAATATGACAATGTCACACTTTTTAGCATTTCAATTGAACCCATTTTTTGATGTACTAAGTATTCATAAGTATAAGTGCATGTTGGAGGGCTTAGATGCTGGAGGATCTTTGACAATCACTTCCACAACCTAACTAGACAGAGGTATTGGTTCTTGATCTAGAGGTTAGAAAAGTAAATACCAAGTAAAAGTGATTCCTGCACTGAGCCATGTGACTTAACACCAGTAACCTTCATATTCTCTGACACTGCACCATGTGGGTTCTACCTTTCAAAAACCTGGCTCTCCATCTTACTGCATGGGGATATATTTGCAATACATCTAGTTTACTAACTATGCTGGCATGGGAGAAGGTGTCACCTACCATGGCCAGATCCAGATATGCCATGTAGTCAGTTTGATTGCTCTCAACAGTTTTGTGTTACCATTTTGAAGAAGATCATCAGATTCATTAGACAGAATATAGCATTCACAAAGCCAAACTGCTACTTATCTTGCCTGATGAGATTTTTAATGTCAAAATTTATTAGGTTCATGGCCTTGCAAATGAGACTTGTCTGGCTAATGAGCTTATAATTACTAGGGTCCATGGTGGGACCACCCTTATGGTGTCACCACTGTTTTGCTCTATACCACCAGTCAGAGCCTGTTCTAGGCCTAGGCTGCATAATACTCAGAGCTTCTAAATGGAGCTTGCAGTATAGTGAGGCTTGGGAACTGTACCCTTTCCGCACTGTAGTGCGATCTCAGAGTTGGTATATAGAATTTGCAGGGGGTGTGGGGGGCTGAAAAATGTTACAGAAGGTGTATTTTTTTTTTAAACAGCTGCTGTTTCACTGTTTTGAACTTTGAGAAACTAAACATTAGGCATTACGATGTATCTGTGTTGTCATCTCACGCCTTTGATTTTCAATTATTTGAAATTTCAGTAATGTAACACAGACCTCGGCCATTTTGTTTGACTATGATGAAATGTTGGGTTTTGTTTCTTAGTTTCTTAATGAAGCTAAAGAAGGATTTGTATTTGTCCTACCTAAGTTCATGGGCTACTCTAGCAGATTTAATGTATTTTTTTTGTAATGTATCTTTTAGTCAAATTCTTGATATTCTCCTTCAACAAAAGGTATTTTCATCTGCTGTACACATTGATGAGCTTTTTCCTTTTATTGTAGATTTTATTTATGTTAGTGGACCATCAAGATGGTTTGCTTTTTAAATTTCTCATACATTTATAAAAGTTGGTTTAGAACTCCCTTAGTAAGCCTATCTCCCGTGGTAATATCTGGGGGTGAGAGTGCTATAAAAAAAAATAATTCAAGACTTCATCACATAATTTGATGAGACTGGTACATTTGAAATCACTGAATTCTAATATATTGATTTACTTGCATTTAGAAACTTTTGTGGGAGAAGGTTTCCAGTTTATGATCTGGCTTAATCAGGGAGAGAGAGATACTATGGGATGTGTGCATGATGAATTTGTTTTTATAAGTACTAGGTAAAGAATATTATGTTATCTAGATAAATTGGTAAAAATATGAGCTTAATAGTACCGACCTCCCAAATCAAGCAAAACCATAAATAATAACCCCGGTGTAAATTTATATCTATTTATCCAATCATCAAGACTAATCTTAAATGCAGACAAAGTGGTACTTTATCTGATCCATGGTGGTAACTTCTTCCAAAGGCTGGGAATATGCTGAGTTAGGAATCTATCCCTAGAGTGAGTCTTGCTTGCTTTTATTAATGCAATTTTATGTCACTAATATGGGTGTTTCTAGAGCCAAAATTAAAATTTAGATGAACAATGGCACAATAACAATTTTAATTCATAAGTCATTTAGCGCTTTCCTCAAGCTTCTTCTGATTCCTTCAAAATTTCTGAACTTCATGCATGAAAGCGCTAAATGACTTGTGAATTAAAATTGTTATTGTGCTGTCTCTTTGTCTAACTGTGAGTGTTTGGCTCTACAAACACCCATGAAATTTGTTCTAAAAGTTTTTATTTGCCTTATTTGAACTGTTGTGGTTTTGGAGAAGTTTTGTTGTTTGCCACTGGTTTTGTAAAAAAAAAAAATGGAGATAAAATTAGGCTGGATCTTTCATGACTTGACACAGGTCATCTTGGAGTGACTGATAGACAACTGAGTGCAAGGAGAGTTGGGTTAAGCTATCAAGATAGTTGAATAATTTAAGACCTTTAAATTTTCTTGGTTAAAAATCAATGAGGCCTTTCCAGTTGAGTGATACTGATTTGTGTATTTGCACATACCAAATGGACACTGCATTCTATGATGATAAGGGAAGATTACTTTTTTGGATTTCAAGATATTCCATTGCAAATTAACTACATCAGAGAAAAAGATTTCCTGACTGTGGTGGAAACCTAATGATCGAATGAGAGAGACATGTTTACATAAGTACCCAGGTTTCCTATGACTCTTATCTGTTTGAAGTGAATAAATGTCAGATATGAGGGACTGGCACTTAGTTTTGCATTCTTAGATGGTATTAACACCTTTTAGATGTCCCTTAATAATCCAGTGCACAACACTGGAGCTTATATTAAGTTTGTCTAACTTTTCAATAATACCAACATGAGGGATAGTAAGTCTTGGCCAGCTCAAGATAGGCAAGATAGGTAGAATGACCACTGTCCACAGCATTTGTAACCTTTTCACAGAAGTTTACCAGGTTCGGAATACAGGCCGTGTCCTTCACAAAACCAGACTGACTAACTGACTGACTGACAGACAGATGGCCTATGTCTTCATAGATGAGTTATGCCTTGAATCTTCCATGTCCCTCAATATAAAGCTGGTGAGGTTGATGAGTCTATAATTAACTGGGCTTGTAGAGATTACATCTTTGTGAGTCAGTGTGGCTGTTCTCCATGTATCAGGGACAAACCATATGGGTAGGTTGAACAGTTTAATAGAGGTTTAGATAGTGCATAATTAGCACTGCTGAGAATGCAGCCAGGCATGTTACCTGGTCCTACAAAACACTACTTTTGCCTTTGTCCGAGATTCTAAGATTTGTTCAAAGAATTACAGGAGAAACTTAATTTTCAGGTATAGCTGATGAAACAGTGGTATAAAGTTGGCACTAAATTTGTCTGATAATATATTGGCTATATCCTTAGGAATGAAATCTCTGATATTATTATAGATGATTCCCAGTGCATTGTTGAATACTGTTCCTTAAATTCCTGACATAACTAATGAAAAACTTATAGTTTCCTTTAGTATATGCAATAATTTTAAGTTTATATTCTGTTTTACATTGTCTAATATTAAATAGGTACCCTACAAGTTGAACTAGGTTGCCTTGGAAAAGTCCATAAAGAAGGTTTCATTTTGTGGTGAGGTGGTACCATTAAATCTGCAATCTATAGAATCAAATGACTTATGACTTTTCAAAGTCTGTCATCGCCAGTACTAGAGGTTTGGGAACCTGTGGTAGACCACAGGCATATGCACATAAAATTCTTACTGGCAAGTGTTAGATCTGTCTTGAATTTTAAAAAAGGCACCTAGTAGAGCACTCTTAAGCTTTTTTGCTAATACCTTCAAACAGATCCTGATATTCCAATTTAGCAAGGATATAGGTCTACAATTTCCAGGGTTCATAGTGCCCCTGCTTAGTTTAGATAAAATTATTATGTTGATAGCCTTAATGAATGAGTGATTCCATCTCTCATTTGTGATTCTAGAGTTTTGTAAATTTCAACAATCAACCCTTCAGGGCCTGTCACCTTTCTAGCAGGAGACAACACAAAGGCTTGCCTTACCATTTGCTCCCTAACTGGAGCTGATAATGCCTGCTGGTGCTAGGCAACAAGTTAAGGCAGCCTACAGCAGTGTAAAAAAAAAAAAAAAGTTTCCCCCAATCTATGTGTCTGAACTTGTTAGCGTATAAGCTCTGAAAAAATTGAACATAACACTTATCACCACATTATCTACAATAATCTGCTTATGTTTAGGAGAATAAAGCCCTAATATGTGTACATTGTGTCTCCTGTTTTTTACCATGTAAGCTTGTAAAGTACTTGGTTTGTTCCCTAATGCCCATGATCTAAAGGCAGTTTTCTAAAAAGACAACACTGCAGGCTTGCTCAATAACAGGTTGACATCTTTATGCCATTCTTTATACTGTTTTAAGATGCCTGGATTCCTAAACCTAGTTCTTTTACATCTTTGAAACAAGGTTTCAACACTGTCTCCAATGTGTTCTATTTTTCTATCCATATACATATAAATCTGAGCTTTAGCACAATTACATATGGTTTGCTGCTGAAGTTTGAAGGATTCTTTTCAGAACACGAATGGCACTCTTCTCATTTGGTTGTCTGATAAAACCCCTAGTAGTCTACTTAATCGTTTCTTGGCAAAATGGTCTGGATAAGATAAGAGGATCCATCCTCTGGGAATGGAGGCCATTACCAACTTTATCTTCCTCATAGGACATTCCCACGTTGGCATATCTTCTGTCTCCTTATGAAGTAGGCAATGACTCAACCAAAACTCTAGTCTACTAACTAATTGTTTAGAAGGGTTACAAAGGTATACTCATCCTCCAATTGATGATGTAGCCCCCAAATATATAATAGACCTGCTTTCTCTGCACATATAATTGTAACATTTTATGCAACTGATATGCTTTTCAGGCAAAAGAACAATTCTACACATCACTGACTCTAAAATAGTATTGAAGTGCCCTGCTAAAAATAGCAGAATGTTATCTAGGTCTTGCCTATTTAATTCACCTAAGCAATCTGTAAAAAAGCTAGGATGACCCTGTTGGGTCCATATAGGCAACCTATCTTCACAGTACCCTTTTGAGTTCTAAATGTAAGCCAAATACCTCTACCTTCTTTGTCTGTATGGTGGTCTTTCAGTTGCCATCCCAGTGCATGTTTTATCTCTGTTATGGAAAAACAGAGAAACTAGTGGTCTTAAAAAGCTTTGTTGATGAGCTCAGTCACAATAATTTCCAAAAATCATGAAACCCAGGTAGGGTTCTAAAGCAACAAGCCTTTATTCGTCACAAACAAGTGATCCTCAGTAACAAAAAAAATCAGAAATATTTTAAACATATCAGCTTTTATATACTTAGAAGTAGCTGTGGTGACTTTTCTCAGTATGGAGAATACACAGCTTTGAGACCTAATGACTGTACCAGTATGGGATGATGAAGGTCAGTACTCCAACATTACTACAACTGACTCACAAGGTAATAATGTGAATATGCACTCTGATAATTTTGCAAAGCTAGAAAAGCAACTTAAACTACTACAAGGTCTGTTCTGGGAACAAATATATTTGTAACAGAGTAGAGATAAAAGAAGATTACCAAGGGGACTGAGACTTAATAAAACGTTAATGTAGAACAATGTGCATGAAGAACTAGAGAAGGAATGGCTGGCATTCTTGAGGAAGCTAGCTTTAAAGGGACAATCCCAGTGTTTCTTAGTTTACATTCTGCAATCTTTACCTTGAGCAGGGTGTAATTCTGAGCATGCTTGAGACTTGTCTGTGTAGTATAGGGGAGGGTTACCTAAATGAAGTTTTAGCCTTTTAATCACAGTCGTTCTTTTTTCCTGATCTACTCACAACACTTTTTAGGTTGAGCCTGTGACATCCCATCACTGGCCCAGTAATCAAGGAGCCTCAATCCTCACCACTGGCACCAGTGGGGACATACATTGGGAGGATGACAGGTACACACACAGTATTTCCAGATGCAGCTCACTGCATTAAGTGGAAATTACCTTAAGAGCACACAGAGACTACAGTCAGTCTGGGGCTGGTTTCTCCCTCTTTCTCCAGATCCCCAGTAAAACTCCCCACTGGCACAGCTATAGAATTGAGATTTACACTGAGTGGCCAAGCCAAGACCCCCAGCACCCTCTCTGTCCAACCAGTGCTTCGTGTCCCTGACCAAGTAGCTGACACACACATACATTGAGGTTTAAGTTACACACACACACACACACACACACACACACACACACACACACACACACACACACACACACCTAGGAAAGGCTGGCACAGGTTTACTAGCTATGCCCCCTTCTGTCCAGACTATAAGGTAGTTATTACAACCACCAGCCAGCTCCTTATCAGTTATTACTGTGTAAAGTTACTATAACTACAAATGGTAGTTTGAACAATAGCAAGGCTATTAGGAGTGGCCTACACAGTGTTACCAAATAAATATGCAGATATTCTCAGAACTTAAATATGTCTCACAAAGATTAGCCACAACAAAAGGTGTAAATGTATTTAATAATAAATACTAAAAGAACAAGACCATACTATATATATATATATATATATATATATATATATATATATATATACACACACACACACACACACACACACACACACACACACACACACACACACACACACACAAACAAACACACACACTAACATCAGAGTTCAAAATCACAGGAAATATTTAAAACAACATTACATGACAATCTCAAATAAATAAAGAAAACATCTAAATTAAGCTTTGCTATATTCTTGACTAAGAGAATCACTATACCCTAATAACTTACTTAATTAGAGCAGCAAGGCAGACGTGGTGAGTGGATTTTGATGTTGTCAGGTGAAAGAAAAAATACAGACTGCAGAGTTTCTCTCAGAGACTTCTTAAATTAATACCACAAATATTACTGCTGGAATAGCTTGCAGAATGACATAATTTCTTGTCATCTGACTCTATCCCAGGTGAAAACCCCCACTCATGTGGCTGGTAGTATTTAGCATCTACCTGTGAAAATATAAAGACAAGGGATTTTCCTAGATCTAAGGCAGATCCTGGAAGTCATAAAGCAATAAAACACTTCCAAGACAATACAGAAAGCTCTCTAGTATAGACATTCCCCGGGATTCATGAAGCTCGGCGCAAGGCCGGCGTAAGGTCTGCGCCGGCGGTGCAGTGAATAGCCGGCGCAGTAGCGCCATATGCATATTAATGAGAGTGCACCGCAACCACAGACACGTGCGTAGTGTACGTGAGCGAGCCCAGGTAGGATGCGTCTGGAGGCGTGTCTAAGCCGGCATGAGGTGAGCAACCTAATGTGCTGACAGCCATGGTCCGCCCATAATAGTAATGGCAGCAGCCAGGTCCCGTGCAGAATGAAACGCACGTAGAGTATGCAACATAGTACCCGTCCCAAATAAACGGAGAAGCAAATACAAGCCACGAAGGCTTAAGTGTACCCATCCAAGGAGCAAAGGATACGCATAAGACCGCGTTTGTCCCGCAATGCACCATCAGTGGTTACACTCAGAGAAGGTGTACAGCTGCATGTCAGCGCGCCGCACCGACATAGGAGCAGCGACTAAGGTCACCACCTATTCCACTCCGGGTGGGGCAGTCTCTCTATGGGCAGTTGTGTCCCGAAAAAACGTATTAAAAATGGCAAATGTGCTAAGATTGTAGGATATAATGATATCCCGTATGTAATGTAATGGTAGCATGAATTGGTTATTTCTGAAACTGAAATACCTAAATGTCACAAGAAACAGAATAAGCAAGCAAACTGCCACAACAATACGCTTTTATTTAGGCAAACAAGTGAAGTCCTATGCTATATAGTGACCGTGTGTATGTGTCGGCCTGTAAAGTCAGATGTGAGTCCCGGAAATATCCCAGCTTGGAAACTGGAAAAGGTGGCAACCCCAGTAGCGACATGGGCATGGTCACCAGGGTTACCAGCTGTCCCAATGTGCCATGGACAGTCCCTGATTGGACAGTTGTGTCCCTGCAACAATTGGAAAAATGGAAAATGACCTCAGATCCCCTGCCAAAAATATTCCCAATATACATGTAATAGTAGTATAAAACATAATACATTTGTATATGAAACACATACATGGCAGAAGAAAATGAATAAGGAACCTAAATGCTTACAGAATAAGCTTATAGTATGGCAAACAAGTGAAGTTCTGTCAACTGCACTTGCCGTGGGTATGTGTAGTCCTGCAAATTCAAGTTTCCACATAACATGCCCCACTATGGGCATTGGAAAAGGTGCCAACCATAATGGTCACAAGCAGTAGTGAGAGTACATAGCCGGGTAGCTGTGTTGACATAACAACAGTAAGGAATCAAGATACCTTAAACACAGGCAAACATGTGCATAGCAACATATCCCACACCCAGCAACGTCTCTGTCGCATACACTGGATGGCGTATGTTGAAGTGTAATATCCAGAAGCAGAACCCATGCATTCAGATGTAATACACAATAGCCTCATTGTACTTGTCAGTCCCACCCATGTACACCTGTGCACCCTAACCCGCTAGCATCCGTGTGGAGCTATACACCCACACACAATGTGCATACCTGAAATGTGGTAAGATGTTTGTGTTAGGCAATGCCACGCTGGCAAATCATTACCCACATGTCACCAACCCACCTCAGGTACAGATATGTAAATGGCTGCATGTGAATGTGTCTGCAGAATGTGTACATCCTGCATGTGGTATGTACCCGTCGAAACCATATAGGTTTGCATACGACACGGTGCACATAACTGTACACATGTGGACAAGTCGGGTTGTTGAACCACCGCATCGATGATTAGCTATGCAGTGAAGTCGATCACATATAACGGAACACGTGCCCACCAAACAGGACTTCCTAACAGGGTGCTACAGGCAAAGAATGGGAAGGTGGGACATCACATGTGGAGAGTAGCATTGCAGGACGGCCAAATACACACGGTCAAGGTAAAGGACGGAACAACATGCATATGGCCGGATGGATGTTGTTCGAAAAATATATATAGAAACACATATGAAGTGCCAGTTTAGACTCGAAATACTAGATAATGCATTGAATTGTACCGTACAATATGGCAGTAGAACTAAGCCTGCATGTAATTGGTGAAGCTAAGCTGTAGTGTGATGGAATTCTGATCCTGGCAGTAACCAGTACAGCAGGCTTATGTCTGTCAGCATTAATTATCTGCTGGGTTACAGAACAATAAATGTATGTACATGCATAACATCACCCCTTCCCCTGAGGAGGATGGCCTTGTGAGCTCTATCGAAGATAACAGTACAACTCCTTACCAGAGAGACAAAGCAACGTATTAAGAAATTAACCGACTACAGTATCGGAACAGTCTAGGATCCTTAAAACAGCTACAATCACAGAAGGACACTGTAATTGACAAGGTGCCTTGCAAGGCTGTGTTATTCTCATGGGAAAACATTTAATAAGCATTACCTGAGCACTGTTGTAGGAATACAACATTGTGGACTCTAGCGATGTAAATGCCTTGTGACTGATCACATCATTAATGTGTGCAAAAGATGATAGTATACCCAATGCTCATACAGCTGTAACATGTATAGAGTAAAATAAATGTCTAAACATTTACTGCATAGTTCTTTGCCTCCTGCTGCACAGTAATAAAACGTTATTAATCTCAGCTTCCTGTGTTATTGACTGTCAGTTTGAAAATATGAATGAGTGTTACAGTGTGATTTAAACAACTTAATTGACAGATGTGTACGGTCTAGCATGGGAATAGGTCAAGCCAACCATCACAATGTCCATGTGTACCACATACAAACAGCCAGTAACACGCAGTAGTAGTGCATGAAGGCATACACGACTGTGGGAATAGTACAGGACATATGGCACGTGCCAAGTGCAGATGCATGACACAAACCCCAGGATGGGTGTCCCTGCAAAGAGGAACATGTGCCAACCACACCTCCCACAGATGTACCGGCAATAAAAACACATGGCAAACACACAGAAACACTACTGTCCAACACATGACTGCAACGGAGCCTGGTCAAACACCAACATGAAGCATGCACAAACAGGGACTTGTGTAATGTTTGCCTTAACACCCCCCCCATAGGCCAAAGAAGAATAGAATGGACATATGCATGTAATGTTGTGAAGGATGTGTGGTAGTCCTCGGTATCACAGTGTTAGGAACACAGATACACTGTCATCAACTGTGACGTATGTGCACTGTACACAGCATACCTGCATGTAATACAGAGGACAATCATGTGCCACAGAAATATACACTGGAGAAAGAGTATAGACAATTGTAAATGTGACAAACTATGAATATAGGTTCATACGTCCATAGGTACAGGGTAGGCCATCGTCCCAGGTTCAGCCATAACACTACACCATAGTTAGGATGACTTTGCCAACCTTCTGTGCTTCAGATAAAATACCCATGATAGTGCTGTACCTCCGTCAAGCAGGGATAATGATGTAATCCCTGGCCTATACCTGCAATTCTCCATCCAATGGACAACACACCCGCGAACAAGGCTAGGAAGGATCTCTGTCTCACATGTACTGTGATGTAGATCCACAGCATTATGAGTGTCTGGGTGATATATGTGTCACTCCAACACATCCCATTAATGACCGTGACAAGGTAAATGTCACCTGCCCTAGTGGTTCTGAGGGATGCAGATACAGTAGGTGAAGCATACACATGACATATGGGTTGACATGGCCTTGTATGTCAGGCACAGGTCAACACTAAACAGCAGGTATGTGACGTAATGTGGCAGGGGTCCTACAAGTGGGGCAGCATTACACAAAATGATGTCATCCTGCATCTGTACAACAATTAACCTATGAGAGCTTCCCAGCTGCTGTAGGTGTATGGTCAGATACAGTCTGAATGGGGCAATGTAGTAAATCATAGGTGTAACACGTAATGGGTACAAGGAGACAATGACCTAGCCTGATGTAGATGTGAATCCCTGCACAAACAGGTGGGCAATGTAGAAGTCCCACACAACCACGATAGCAACGTGTGTGTTGAATGAATGGTGACTGGCAAACTCTGTCCCCTGATCCCTGGTAATCACCCCTGTGCTGAGTGGACAGCCACCTATATGCTGGACAGGGGTGACCTAGTAGTTCTCCACAGGTATGATGTTGCATTAATTAGCATTTAGCTGTGGGACATGTCCCTGACAGCAGATATGCATATCTGGGGGGCCCCTTCGAAGGATATCTGTGTCAGATGTCCGTCCCACTATGGCACCTGTTTTGCAGTCATCTACAAACAATGTTGCCCACAAAACCCCTGTGTGTGCCTGTACCATGGAAATGTAGATGTATGACAGGAGTGGACCCACGGAAGGGCCCCATGGGACACCACTTGCGACAGGCAGTAGGTCTGACACGCTGCCAGCAACTATGACCGTGTGAGTTGTGTCACATAGACAGTTTCCAACACATTCTGTGATGTACGTGTTCACATCCCAGCCAATGGGTTTATCAACGATACCTGAGGGGGGTAATGTGATGAAGGCCTTTGCCAGGTCAAGGTAGGCTGTATGGACTGCAACACCCCCATCAATGGCCTCGGTGACTGTCCCGAAAATGTCACCCATGCTTTAAAGGCATGAACCGCCCCTGAACAAGACAAACCGTGTTGGATGCAAAGTATGTATGTCCCCTATGCAGTCATATACGAGCCGCAGTATGATCCCTCCCCATGTCTTTGCAGATAGGTCTCCTCATGGTAATGGGACAGTAATAACCAGGCTCAGTGGAGGCATTGGCCCTGTGACGTGGGACTACAGTCGCCATGCGACACAACCTGGGTACCTTACCTGAGGTGAGGCTACAAAGAAATAGCTGTCCTAACTGTGGGTCTAATACCTCAATGAGATAGTGGAGTACACAGTGGGGTCACCAGCTGGTCTCATGGATGCTATGTCCACTACCCTGGAGAGAGCATGTCCCACCTGTGTGTCACAGAACATTTGGTGACCACAAACCGCTGGTACAGACATCTCCTCATGTGTGGGGAGGGTGTGGAGATGTCCTTACTGGACTTGTCAGCCTGTTTGTTGGCAATGTGTGTATGTTGAGTAAACTCCACCTCTTTGTGAACCCAGTCAGAGCATATGTGGGAGTGACCTCCCAGGTGTTGAGCATAGCAACTGAAGGTGGTATGATTGTCAGCCAGGTCCATGTAGGTATATCTGTGGAATGTGCCCTGGACCATGGCACGACAGTGTGTAACTCTACACATATGATGACCAAGGGTGTCATACCTCACAAGGTGTCTGCTCCACCTTGTAGTAGCCACCTCCTCGTGTTATACATCCTGTGTATGGCTGGGGTACACCACAATGGATGCTTGGCATTGGTACAATGAACCACAGTTGGGTAAGTGAATGCCTGGTTCATGCAGTCCTGTAGGTACTGGTAGATGGCAAATGTGATTGATGCAGTGGCTGCAGTACTGTCGACCACTGGCTCAGGGTCCTTAAAGGAGACCATAGTAGTGTGCAGAATTGTGTAGTCTGCCTCTGAGCAAGCAATGTGTATGGTAACTGGCAACACTCACAGCAACGGATGCCAATAGCAGAAGCCAATGTCCAAATAACATAGATTAACTTCTGCATGATAATATGTCTTATCATACATGTATTGACACGTGTGTGCTAATTACAATTGCAAATGGCGGTAAGACTGGCCTAAAGTTCCCGTGATGTACACAGTCTGGAGGTGTTGTTCCGATAATAAAGTGGCAATACCTCCCAATCGTGACCCCTGGGTATGAAAGTGGTTGTTAACCTGCAACATTGGATGTACACCATTGGGTTCTGGTGTCGGAAGACATGGTTCCTGTAGCACTACACAGAATGGGTAGTCAAGCAGACATCCGCGATTGCTGAACACACAGCATCAGTGAAACCCACTGCTCACAAGGACACAGTCCGACAAGCTCTACACTTTACATATGCACAGTGGTGTCCATTGTAGGACCCAAAAATTGTGGAAAGAACAGAATGATGTCTTATTTCAATGCGTACCTGAACTCATTGTTGTCACAGGTACACATATGCACCGCAAGCGTGTTTAATGTTGCTGATAGCTGTCCATGTAATGCAGCACAGATGCACAGAAATACCCAGGATACCGGGTCCATAGAACTGCGTCCACATCACAGTCCCGCACACATGAAGGATGTGTAATGGGTACTGTCGATTGTTGCAGTCAAGGGATTCTGAGTATGTAGACTCTGGGCTCGGTGTTGTTTCGCAGGCAATCCTTTGTCCCGCCCCGTGGGAGGGATGTGTGCGTAGCACCTGCCTTACTCTCCGCTAATAATGCAAACCATCCACCGGAGAATGCTAAATGCAGGTGTGAAATGTGTACAGCCCTATACTAGTGTCCAGTAGGCAATTGTCATGGATGGACAACTGTATGGAAAAGATGGCACCCACAACTGCAAACCCAGGTAAATTACACAGCCGCGGTAAGGCATAACACAGGAAATACACATAGGGACTACAGTTGACATTCCACATACAAAGCCGGACCGTCGTGCCAACACCGGCGTACACAGCACTCAATCTGCCAGCAACAGAATGAGGAGCACCCGCTACCATACAGAGGAACAGATGTGCGACCTGTGGAACACATACTAATGGCACACACACAACGTCAAGTAGGATATGTAAACTATGGCATTCCCACCTATGAAGACAACATGGTTAAATGAAAACATAGGTAATCAACATATTCCGGTGGTGTTATATTGGAAATACGGTGACGGATATGTCCCATTGGGATGTCTGAGGTTTATATGAAGCAGTTGCTAACCAGCATCTTTGGATGTATGTCATTTGTTCACAGTACTAAATCACCTGGTTATGTAGCACCATGTAGAATGGGTAGTGAAACAGACATCCGCGATTGGGGAACATACACCAGCAGTGAAAAGCACTGGGCAGGTGGACACAGTCCAGCAACATCTAACTTGACATATGCACATCGGTGTCCATTGTAGGACCCAAAAATTCCATTCATGGAATGCCTGCTAGCTTCCTGCATTACTCACGTGATCTCATTGTCGTCACCATGTCACAGGTACACATATGCACCGCAAGCGTGTTCAATGTTGATGATAGCAGTCCATGAAATGCAGCACACATGCACAGAAATACCCAGGGTGCCGGGTCCATAGAACTGCGTCCACATCACAGTCCCGCACACATGAAGGATGTGTAATGGGTACTGTCAACTGTTGCAGTCAAGGGAATGTGGGTATGTAGAATCTGGCCTCGGTGTTGTTTCGCAGGCAATCCTTTGTCCCGCCCCGTGGGAGGGATGTGTGCGTAGCACCTGCCTTACTCTCCGCTAATTATGCAAACCATCTACCGGAGACTGCAAAATGCAGGTGTGAAATGTGTACAGCCATATACCAGTGTCCAGTAGGCAATTCACATGGTTGGACAAGCGTATGACTAAGATGGCACCCATAACTGCAAACCCGGTGGAATTACACTGCCGTAGTAAGGCATTACACAAGTAATACACATAGGGACTACACCTGACATTCCCCATACAACAAACACAGACAACCAGCCGATGAAGTCCAAAGCAAAGACGAGGTACTGTAGACACTGTCAGTGACCACTCAGAGCACACCAGGAATTAAATGCAGTCACCATAGTTTATTGAAGCTCTTTTCATCTGCTTCATAAGCAGACTTATTCAGAATACATACAATGCAGTCCAACCTACTACATGTAAATCCCTTAATTGGTCAGTAAATTAGATGTGCTAGGTATTAATTACATGCCTTAAAGGCAAACAAGCAAACAAACTTTACTTGGGTTACAGATTCCACACAGTGAGGACATCAGACATTGCTTCGAAAGGTACATTCTTCATAGAGAAATAGAAATATATGTATATATATGAAAGATGAACCAACATAATGTTTTCCACATGTCTGACTGTGTAAGCTACATATATATGTTCTACGGATTGTGCCAATATATTAAAAGAACTGCAGACACCTAGTAATATAAATGAACCATAATATACACAGATAAACCGTATGATTATGACTAATGTAACATAGACCAACGAAATGTAAAGATTCACAATGTGGTAATGTAAATATTCATTTAGAAGGTTACTTAAATAAATCAATTCAGACATCCATGTCAAAATACTAACACAAGGCCAGCGAGGTGCCTGCCCTCACATGTACTGGGATGTTGTTCCACAGCATAGTGAGTGTCTGGGTGATGAATCTGTCCCACCAACACGTTCTATTAATGACAGTGTCAAGGTGTACATCACCTGCCCTTGTGGTTCTGAGGGATCCAACTTCTTTAGGTGAAGCATACTCATCAGATCAGGGTTCGACATGGCCTTGTATGCCAGGCACAGGTCACCTCTGGGCAAGTGGTATGCAACTGTATACATCTGGAATTCCTTCAGTTGGTCAGTATAACACATATACCTGAGACCCTGCATCTGTTTGTCGATGAACTGTTGGTGCCTTTCCAGCTGCTGCAGGTGTCGGGTCAGATACATTCTGAATGGGGCATTGTACCCAATCATAGGTCTAATGAGTGATGAGTACAAGGGGCAATGACCTCCCCTGATCTAGATGTGAATCCCTTCATGATGATGTGGGCAATGTGGAAGGTCTACCTAACTACGTTAGCAACGTGTGTGTCTAACGAACGGTTAACAACAACCCGGGTCCCCAGATCCCTGGTAACTCCCTCTGTGCTCAGTGGATTGCCACCTATATGGTAGCTAGGGGTAACCTTGTTCTTCCCGAAGGGTATGCCTATGCATTTCCTGGCATTTAGCTGTAGGCCATGTCTCTGGCACCACTTATCCACATCTGTGAGGCACTCCTGAAGGATATCTGTGTCAGATGTGTGTCTGACTATGGCACCCAGTTTGCAGTCATCTGCAAACATTGTCACCCATAACCCCCCTGTGTTTGATTGTACTTTGGAAACGTAGATGCTGAAAAATAGTGGACCCAGGACTGAGCCCCATGGGACACCGCTTGTGACTGGCTGTGAGTATGACATGGCGCCAGCAACTATGACCATGTGTGTTCAGTGACTTAGCCGGTTTGCAACCCATATGGCGATGTATGGATATACGTTCAAGATGACGGGTTTATCGCTGATACCCGAGGGGGGTATTGTGTCGAAGGCCTTTGCCAGGTTGAGGTAGGCTGTATGGACTGCTTTACCCTCATCAATGGCCTTGGTGACTGATCCTACAAAGTCAAACACGTGTAAAAGGCATGATCTGACTTTGACCAAGCTAAACTGGGTTGTATCCAAAGTATGCGAGTCCCCTATGTCTTTATCTATGAGTCCCATTATGATCCCTCTCCATGGCTTTGCAGATAAGGCTTGTCAAGCTAATGGGATGGTAATAACCAGGGTCAGTGGAGGCACCATCTATGTGAAGTGTGACTACAGTCGCCTTGTGCTACTACTCGGGTACGTATCCTGAGGTGAGGCTAAGATTAAACAGCTGTCCTAAGTGTGGGTTTAATTCCCCATAGAGTTCATGGAGTACACAGCTGGGACACCATCTGGTCCCATGGATGCTGTGTTGACTGCCTTGGAGACAGCATTTCCCACCTGTGCGTTACAGATGTTCCAGGATCTACAAGTCTCAGGTATAGATAACTCTCCATGTGGGGGAAAATGTTAGCACTGAACATGTCAGCCAGTATGCTGGCAATGTGTGTAGGTTCAGTCATCTTCACATCATTGTGAACCCAGTTTGAGCATATCTGGGAGTGTCCTCCCAGGTGTCCAACATAGCTAAAGAAGGACTTATGAATGTCTGTTGAGTCCTTGTTAATTTCTCTGTTGAATGTTCCCTGGATGATTTCATGACAGCTTGTAGTTCTTCACATATAATGAGCAAGGGTGTGTTACCTTACAAGTATTCGCTCTAACTTGTAGTATCTACCTCCTGTCGTTGTAGAGCTTGTTCATGGCTGGGGTCCACCAGACTGCATGCTTGTCTGTGGTACAAAGAGTCTCAGTTTTGTATGGGATTGCCTGATCCATGCAGTCCTGTAGGTGCTGGTGGAAGGCATATGTACGTGATTCAGCGGTTTGAGTGATGTTCACCACTGGCTCAGGGGCCTTAAAGGAGACCACAGTAGTGTTCAGAAGTGTGAAATCGGCTTTTGAGAAAGGCATATGTATGGTAACCGGCACCACTGTACACATGGAACATCATGGCAATACACCACGGCTGGATGTGGGTAATGCTGGACATACCCACGCCAGACGGGCGCTCCTCGAGTCCGATGCCCGAGGGACCACACACATAGCCGCCTTAGGCATAGGCCAAGTAGGCAGCCGCCTAGGGCGCTGCTCTACCGGGGCACCTTTCCAGACTTTGTTTGGTGTAGGTAGACCAGGAGGGGGGTAGCGGGTGATGTTGCGGTGGCAACTTCTGCCTAGGGCACCACTTAACCTAAGGCCACTCTTCCCGTGGGTAATACAGCAGTACCCACACCCAGACGCGGGTCATTGCTAGTATGGCATATCATCTATGGCAAGAAACCATATATTCCCAGACATAATGGCACAGCATAATGCCTGTCCGCCGCCCAAACGCAGACATACGCCACCAGCGGTGCGGACATA
Organism: Protopterus annectens; assembly: GCF_019279795.1. Classification (NCBI taxonomy): domain Eukaryota; kingdom Metazoa; phylum Chordata; order Ceratodontiformes; family Protopteridae; genus Protopterus; species Protopterus annectens. Next base: position 381,893,902 of record NC_056736.1, read on the forward strand.
CTGCGCGAGATGTCCGTTACCAATGTCGACATTGTCTCGCTTTGTGAAACAAACTCCACATAGCGATTCAATACCAAACAGCGACGGAGAACCCGATGTCCCCGTGGCTGAGCTGTTCAACCTGTTCCACCATGTTAAATGTGTGTAGCACAGCGGAACCGGCCCAAACCAAGCAACGGACATGCCTGTGGCTCAGTGAAAGCCGTCACGCAATGGTAAACCCATGTAATATTGCGACACAGGTCATACATACCGAGGGTTAGTAATGGAAATAGGTCCGTTCGACCAGACCGTATGCAATTAGTATAACAAGATCTACAACGGGTACACCGGCCAATCGGCGCACACGGTTATGAATAATTGGGGGGGGTGACATGGTACCATAGACACGGACAAAACGTGCCCATGTGACTCATCTAACATTTGTACACGGTCAGGGCAGTTCCGTACACTGGGCGGACAAGACCAAACCCAAAGCACCACAGCAACACCCTGACAATCGAAGGCCTGTATGCGTAGGGGATATAAGCACCTGTCATCTGAACATCCCTGCGGTCACGACATATGCATCCTGGGCCATGAGCGAGGGGAATAAGGAATGTTTAACATGCAGTACCGCACCTTTCCCAGCAGGAGAATGGATGCCTGTGACGGCGTGAGTGCGGGGATATGTAAATGTACTTAAGTACCATGGGTATGCATATTAATGACACCGAACAGCTAACGTGTAGTGGTCACAGTAACTGGCAAACGTGAATGCAGTCACGTTTGAATTACGACTATGGAACATATAGATGTGAACGTGTACGTAATCGTCCATGCTGCAAAGACTGTTACATGTATAAAGTTGTAAGTGCGTTCTGCACACGTCCGTCAACCGGATCAGACATATGTTACCGGAATAGTCACAACTAACACAAAACACGTAACCACACAGGCCCAGTAAACATATATAAACAGAATACGGATATGCATGTGCGCCGTAACCCACAATTAGGAAATGCGAAGGTGTGCGTAGTGTGTGATCCACTGGAAGCAGGGAAGGTTAAGGATGTGTCCTCCACTCATTTACATTCATAATTGTACAATATATGCTTAAATAGTACTTACTGATTCCATGCTTTGGAATCGTAATGCTACAATTATACACATTGATATAAAATATCCTGATCAACACACTACATTCTAAGGTTTACTCACAACAATTATCAACTATGTTTCAAGATACTGATTGTATTGACCAATATTGTATTTATATTAACACATTGTTGTCGTATTATTGTTTCCATGAAGTAATGTATGCAACAATGATTTGTATATGTCACGTTATAATCAAGACTTGTAGCACTGTCCACTTAACTGTGAGCAGGTTTATTGATTATTTGACTTTAAACTGACTCTGAAGGAAGTGTATAAGGGACAACTATGTAATGCATTTCAGGTTCGACGATGCCCCATGTTAGTAGGTGAAAGAGCTCAGTATCGTTTGACTGTGGAGTCTATCGTTTTTGTCATTGTCTGTTTTGGCCGATATATGTTCAATAATGTCGTTTATGAAGATGGACAGGACGCAAGGTTTGCTGTATTTCCGCTTACTGGCACGTGGATATAGATAGGCCAAGTAATACATAATATGGGTAGTCAAGCAGACATCCACGATTGGGGAACATACGGCGGCAGTCAAAACCACTGGCCAGATGGTGACAGTCCAACATGTTCTACACTTTAAATATGCATATCGGTGTCCATTGTAGGACTCCAAAAATAGTTGCGTTTACACCTTCGACTCATTGTGATCGGCCAGACAGAGTGTCTTCCGTGACTACGGCACAGCTAGACATGCACCACCAGCGTGTTTAAGGTTGATGATACCTGTCCATGAAATGCAGGACATATGAACAGAAATCCCCAGATTGTCGTGTCCATAGAAGTGCGTCCACATCCCAGTCCCGCACACATGAAGGATGTGTAATGCGTACCGTGGGGGTTTGCAGCCATGGGATCCTGGGTATGCAAAATGGGGCTCGGTGTTGTTTGGCAGATAATCTGTTGTCCCGCCCCGTGGGAGGGCTGTGGGTATAGCACGTGCCTTAGTCCCCACTAAGGATGCAAAGCATCCACTGGGTAATGCTAAAAGCAGGTGTAAAATGTGTTCAGCCCTACATCAGTGTCCAGTAGGCAATTCCCATGGATGGACAAGTGTACGACCAAGATGGCACCTATAACTGGACACCTGGTGGAATTACACAGCTGCGGTAAGGCATAACACAGGAAATGCATTAGGGACTACAGTAGACACTCCCCATACAAAGTCAGACCGCCGTCTGTAATACCGGGCGCATACAGCACTCGATCTGCCAGCAACAACATGAGGATCACTCGCTTCCATACTGCGGAACAAATGGGCTTACCTGTGGAACACATACTAATGGCATACTAACAACCTCAACTACGAAGGTCATACGATATTTCAACACTAGCGTTCCCGCATATAACGAACATGCTTCAATGAATAAATAGGGTATGCATGTTCTGTCTGTTTTATATTGACAATACAGTGGCGTATATGTCCTACTGGGCCTTCTGGGGGTTACATACCGCACTTGCCAACCTGCATCAGTACATCAATAC